>NC_056729.1:1792635670-1792718170 GCF_019279795.1 Protopterus annectens | reverse complement strand
AGATTATTCCATGTCTTTGCTATGCTATGGTATGGGCAAATAGAGCTTTTCCTGCAGTGTTGTGCTCACAATTGTGAGAAAATCACAGGAGGTGAGTAGAAGAATTGTGTTAAGGATGGTAAACTAAATACTGCAATCAGATGACAAAAGCTTGAATGATTTGACATTGCACGACCCTTATAGGATAACATAAATGTTCACTTCTTACTTTGTGTACAAAGGGAGTGGGCAAAATGATTTTTGGTTCAGATGTTAAATGTGAAGACAACCTTAAAGAAAAGTCTTATAACTGAAAATGTTTTTTTTTTCTTTCTCTTTCTCTCTCAACATCATGTATTTGTATTCTGAGTAATCTTAAGTCATTGCATCAAATCACTCAGTCTTTATGATATTTTAAAATGATTACCACAAAGTGGTTGTTTTGGAGCCTGCCATACTAATAAGAAATTGTTGTATTGTTTTGGGGTCTAGTTCCCAAAATTTATTTAAAGTCCCCTTTATTGCATGCTGTTCATAAGGAAATGAGATATTTTCCCCACATTTAGTTAGAATGGCAGAAGCATGAGTTGTGTGCATCTTAAACAGATTTTGCTACCTGTTTGTACTTTTTGCCTTCATTACCTTGATTTGAGTTGCTCTAAGAGCAACTCATTTTCACAGTTGTAAAACCTCAAAAACATATATTGGCTAAATATTTTAATTTTTTTTTTAAGGTTACAATATGTAGTTCTGCAATTATTGATGAACTGCTCCCTCACACTCTTCTTTGAGTTGTCAAAATTGTTATTGCTTTATATGTAGTACTTAAAACAACTTGAAAGAGCCATGCAAACTCCTTTTGTTATTCCCCAGTGTCTGCAGTGCGAAGATGAAGAATGTGTTATTGTATCCTTTGAATATCCTCTACCCTGAGGATCTACTACATTGGCAATACTACCTAAGGGATGATCCAGTTATTCGGGATTTGGGAACTTGTGTGGACAGTGACCTAACTTTTGATCAACATGTGTCTGTTGTTGTTTGCAAGTCCTTCTATATTGCACAGATTTTAAACATAGGGATTGTGTCTCGATTTATGGATGTCATTGTACCCCTTTACTCAACTCTCATTAGGCATTATTGAATATAATGCCCCCTTTGGTATGTTTCTGTGCAGACACATGCAGCCGCTGGAATGCTAGTAAGATACCTTACTAAAGGGATACTAGGCTTAAACATGTTCTACACGAATTGATATAAAGCCCTGTCACAACACTTGATATCCAATAGACTGCAAAGAGCTGACCACCCATGTCTGGCATACAAGGTATGATCTGACCCATTATTGGTAGATTTACTGTACATCAGCAAGTTAAATTATGTCAGAAATATTCTGTCTAGGTTCTGCAACATCAGCAGAACAGTTTGGAGGAACAGGTGTATGTTGCAGAGGATACCGTTTCTCTGGAACAGACTCCCCATTCATATAAAACAAAATTCAGCCGTGTATATATTCAAGCATAACGTACATATATGGAAGGGAGACAGAAAATATGCCCCCAGGACTGCCCTATGCACTACTAATTGACAGAGGCAGCTCCTAAATGCTTTATCCCATACATGGATCTCCTCAGATTATATATGGTATGATCACAGTTATTCTAATTGGGGGTAATATTTAATTCTCGCTCATGGGACAGGTAAGGCTAGTTATAACTAAGTGGGATAGGTTATTCACACAAAAATGGGCCACAAGAGCAGCTTGCTTAATACTGTCCTATGCACCTATAAACCTGCGTGTCTTAAATGGGCTACATTTGCTCATAAGTGTTTTTCTTTATCATGTTATCACTGCCATTACACTCCTGCAAGAAACTTTTTCAGAATAGGGGCAGCCTTACTTTAATGAGGTTTTTATTATTTTTCCTTAAGGCACAAATGTAATCTTTCAGTACATTTTCTTACTTCTGTTGTTCTATTACTACCCTTTTATGTGTTTAGATTGTTCATAGGTATATACTCCTTTATGCGTAGCCATGCAGCCCAACCCACTTGTGCCCCTTATATCAAGGGTATTTATTAGGAGCGGGTATGTTTGTTAGGAAGTTTCTAGACATTATGTGGGGGGGTATGTTAGACAGGGGCAGACAGTAATGCATAAACTATTAGAGACATTGGGACTAGACCCAGGGTGAAGTTCCAATTTCCCACCCATTAGTGAAGTTTACGCGTAAATAGGGTTTGGGGTGGACTCTGCTTCACACAGATGATGAGCTTGTTCCAGCGCATGAAGATTCTCAGAGACGCACTTCTGTCTTATCAGCATATCTTATTTATGCTAGAAGAAAAATTTAAATCCTTGGATCTAGTGGTACTGATGCTGTTCATACTGCTGATGTGAAAAAGGTCCATCAGAGCTGGATGCGAGTTTGCTTTGTATGCCAGGCATAGATCTCCTCTCAGTAAACTGTAAGAGACTGAGTATAGAGATGAGCCTTTAAGGCTGTCCGTATAGGACAATGTGTTTTACCTCGGAACCTTTGTGGACATTCCAGCTGTTGCATATTTCTGGTCAGGTACACACCGAAGGAGATGTTATACTCTATGATCGGTCTGATAAGAGCCAAATAAAGTAGGGACTTCCTTGGACCTGGATGCCATGTCTTTTTACTTAAAAGTTGGGCGACATAGAATGATTTTTCTTACTACCTTGACCACATGTTGGTCAAAGGCCAGATTACTGTGTACATATATTCCCGGATCCCTGACTACCGGATCAACTCTTAGGGGTGTATTATCGATGGAGGAATTAGCCTGGATGGCAGTTTTCCCAAAAAATACATTTTTTGGCATTGAGTATTAATCTGTGACTTTGGCACCAGTCATTTGTCTGTGTTAGACCCTCTTGTAAGATGTTTGCGTCATGGGGGGGGATCTTTGATAGCTCCCAGTTTGTAGTTATCTGCAGACCTGTTCAGCCAAAGGCCCTTGACATTAGCCTTTACTTCCAGGAAGTAGATGGCCAAGTAGGAATAGTCCCAGCAAGGATCCCTGAGGTACCCAGCTGGTGAACGTCTCTCAGTGGAGGTGGTCTCACCAGTACTGACTTCCTGGGTCCCATCCGTGAGCCAGCTGGTAGTCCATTGACTTATGTAGAGGTTTATGCCTAGTTAGGTGAGTTTCATAGGTTGATACTAGGTTTTCGCCTCCCTTTTAGATTAGTTAAGGTCACAGAAGATAGCCCTTTTAAAGTTAGTTTACTGTGCCTCTGTCTAGCAAGGACATAGAAGAGATCCCAGGGGTAAACTTATGATCCTCCATCCACTCGTCAAGATTTCTCTTGAAAAGGGTCAGTGAGGGGCTCTGCCTTTCATGGATTGGGATCCTATTCCAGAGTGAGGGGAGCCTTTGGGATATGAATCTATCCCTCCAGCTTGTCCTATTTATTGCCATGCTGAGGTTTAAGTCCCTGGAGCGTGTAGCTCTAAGGGATCTGGATTTCCTGAGGTGGAGCATGTCCATTAATTCTGGGTTGGACATGGCTTTATACATCAGGCATAGGTCGCCTCTGAGTAGGCAGTAAGCAACTGAGTAGAGCTGGAGATTCTATAGCAGAACTGCATAGGGCATCTGCTTGAGGCCCTTGATCCTCTTGATGAGGTACTTTTGGGGTCTCTCCAGTTGTTGCAGGTGTCTGGTAAGGTACATCCCAAAGGGGGCATTGTATTCAATTGTGGGCCTGATGAGTGATGAGTAGAAGGGCACAATGATCTCTCTTGATCTAGATGTGAACCTTTTCATGATAAGGTGGGCTATATAGAAGGTCTTTCTAACCACTTTGGCAACGAGATTGTCAAAGGAGAGATTACTATCTACTTGGGTCCCCAAATCCCTAATTACTTCTTCCGTACATAATGGATTACCACCTATGTGGTAATTTGTGGGCACTTTGTTTTTCCCAAAGGGGATGACTATGCACTTTTTGGCATTTAGCTTGAGGCCATGGCTCTGGCACCAGGTATCGGTCTCTGTGAGACCTTTTTGGAGGATGCTTGTGTCAGCCGGAGAGTCTATTATGGCTCCCAGTTTGCAGTCATCTGCGAACTTGGTCAGCCATAGTCCTCCCGTGTTAGCCTGTACCTCAGAGAAGTATATACCGAACAAGAGAGGTCCCAGGACTGAGCCTTGTGGGATGCCACTTGCAACTGGTTTTGAGTCTGACATGGCACCTGCAATTCTGACCATGTGGGTTCTATCCCTGAGCCAGTTTGCAACCCATCTTGTGACATAGGGGTTGATATTTAAGCTGGTTAGCTTATTTATGATGCCCGAGTGGGGTATTGTGTCAAAGGCTTTTGCTAGGTCCAGGTAGGCTGTGTGGGCTACCTTCCCTTCATCTATGGCCTTAGTAACTGTTTCAAAGAAGTCAACAAGGTTTAGTAAGCAAGATCTGCCCTTAACAAAGCCGAATTGGGTAGGATCCAGTGTCTGGAGGTTCCCAATGTCTTTGTTTATGAGTTCCATGATGATACGCTCCATAGCTTTGCAGACCAGGCTAGTCAGGCTTATGGGGCGATAGTTACCGGGGTCCCTTGTGGCACCACCTTTGTGGAGCGGGACCACTGTTGCTGTACGCCATTCTTTGGGTACATATCCTGTAGTAAGGCTGAGATTGAACAGTGACTTTATGTGAGGGTTCAGTTCTTCTTGGAGCTTGTGTAAGACTCGGCCCGAGACACTGTCTGGTCGCATTGATGCTGAGTTTTTTGATTTTGAGAGGGCAACTTTCACCTGTGCATCTGTGTTGTCAAGGAGGCTACATTCTGTTGGGATGGATATTTGCTCTTTTGGCGGGGAAGGGGGGGGGTGAGGTTTGCACTGAACCTGTCTGCCAGGATGTTGGTAATGTCTGTGGGTTCAGTGTATTTTTTGTCATTTTGCACTAACTGAACATATCTGGGAGTTGCACCCAGATTCCTGACATAACTAAAGAAAGCCATGTGATTATCTTTAGCGTCTTGTGCAGTTTTTCTTTCGAAGCTGGCCTTGGATGATTTTATGAGGGATCGTAGTTGCTTGCTAGTACTGATCAGAGATGCCTTCCCTTTTTGGGATTTTGCTCCATCATGTAGTAGCTTCATCCTTCTGTTGTATAGCTTATTTTTGGCCGGGGTCCACCAGACATATCTCCTGCCTTTGAAGGAGTGAGTCTTGGTTTTATTTGGGATAGCACGATCCATGCATTCCTGTAGGTGTCCATAGAATGCGTTTGTAAAGGATTCTGCGGTTTGGGCAGTATTTTCCACTGGCCCGGGGGCTTTGAAGGATTCCACCTCGGTTTTGAGAAGTGTGAAGTTTGCTTTTGAGAAATTTTTCACCATGGGTTTCCTTGGCTGGCGATGGGGATGGGATATGGATGTCCAGTGAGATTAATTTATGGTCTGATCTTACCATTTAGGGGTTTACCTCTGGTGTGGAACATAGAGTCCACATGTTGGTGATGACCAGGTCCAGTATGTTGTCCCCTCTTGTGGGAGTGGTTACCAGTTGTTCCATAGCATTTGAGTTTATAAACTCTAGGAACTGTTGGGTTAGGGTGTTGGGGCTTGAGTAGTTTTCCCAGTCAATGTTTGGGTAGTTGAAGTCACCCAATATTATGGTGTTTGGAGAGGCCTTCATATTCTCCAGTGTTCTCAGGAATGCCAAGTGGGGTTCCTGAGTTTGGGAGGGTGGTCTGTAGCAGGCTACAAACTGAAAGGCAGTTTTGCCCACTGTTAGTTGCACATGGATGGTCTCCAATGCCTCGTGCAGTGCCACTAACCTGGAGGTGTGGTTATCTTTGAATATGGATACACCCCCTCCTTTTGTGATTCAGTCCGAGTTTTGGGGCCAAAAAGCATGGTATGAGGTATAACCTAGTAGTGCTGGGGTGCTGTCGGGAGCCTTGAACCAGGTTTCTGTTACTGCACAGATATCGATATTCTCCATAGTGAGGAGAGCCTAGAGTGTGTGCATCTTGAGGTTTAGACTTCTGGCGTTGAGCAGCATTACCCTTAGTTTTTTTTTCCTTGTGTTGTCTTTGGAGGTGGGTTTGTCTTTTGAGCCTTGCCTAAAAAAGGCACTATGGGGGTGGCAAGAGCCTTAGCCAGTATTTGAAAGCCCAGAGATGACAGTTGCAAGCCGTCCCTAGCGAAGCCACGTGGCTTGTCGAGCATGTCGTCCCAGGCTGACAGACACTGTATCCCCTTTGAATGACACCAATACTTTAGCCAATTGTTAAAATTGATCATTTTGTCCATACTGTGGCATCATTCTTGGTGAGGCAAGATGCTACTCAAGGTCAGGGTCATACCGGCCTGGGCTACATGATCAGAGAGCTCCTGTTAAGTCTCTTTTCATATAGTCCAGGGAGGTACGTCTCGGGTCATTAACACCAGCATGGACAATGATTGAGTCATATTTGTACTTGCTTTGGAGTGACCTGAGTGCTTGTGTTATGTGGCGGATCCTGGCACCCGATAGGCAGCTTACAGTGACCTTCTCCTTGTTCAGTCTGGTGAGTGGGACGTCAGTGTGTCTGACAATAGAGTCACCTATTACAAGTGTATTGGGTGTGTTGTTTAGCCTTAAGGGCTGTGACTGTGTGGCACACTGACTTTGAAATATGTGATACGTAGGTATTGTTGTGGGGTAGCGGTTGCTTGGATGTCTGCTTTGGAGGTCTCTGCTGTTTTGGCAGATTTTTATTTAGAGCCTCCGAGTATGTTTTTGTGTGTTTATGTGTTTGGTTTGCTGATACGATAGGTCTATGTGAGACTGGATTTGTGGTGTGTGTGGTTTCCTTTTCCTCCTGACTGACTGTGCCAGTCCTGGGTTGAGAGAGCTCAGCTTCCAGTTTAGCTGTATAGTTGCATCTCTGACATGTATTTGAGCTAGTTGGGAGGAGGAGAGGGTGGTCTGTGTACATAAGGCAATTGTAACATTGCCTCAAGATTCCCAGATTCACTAGCTGGACTGGAGAGTAAACCTGAAACTGACCTTTGGGCATGCCAGAGAAGTATAAGGAACTGATTTTTGACTGATCAGAATGGACCAGTAGGGAGCCTAGTACTTATAAAGAGTATGAGAGGGTGTAATGCTTTAGTTTGTTAGTGTTTACTTATAAGATTACTTATAATAGCAAGTGCAGGGCTTTAGAATGAAAATAGAGTGCTTACTTTGAGAGTTAGAACAGTTCTAAGGGAAAAAGTGAAGAGTAGACTTTGTGGAGCCGGGAATACTTTAAACCTGTTTAAGCGGTGCTGCCCGATGCTGCGCTATGCGCAAAATCACACAAAACCGCACAAATGCGGGTTTTAAAGCAGGGAAGCTGAAAGAGATAGGAATTGGCCCAAAACGGTCAATAAGCTACTAATTTCTGGGTTGGGACCACTCCTCCAGGGACAGGCTGCTCAAAGCTCCCCACTCTCACTGGTGAACAGAGAAGCTTCCTCCTATCCAAGTAAGGATACGGGCAACACAGATACCTATATCACAGTCCGAAATTCAGCAAGCCTGAAATCTGGACTAATCTAGTTTCAGCAAAGGCGGGAAAGGAGAATATTTTTTGTTTTTTTCAGGAAACGGCAGAAAAACATACAGAAAATACTGTAAATGCTATAAACAGGCTAGCGCACTTTAATGTGTAGCCTACAACAGCTATACAATACAAAAACGACTTAGAATGATATATAACAAGTGCAAAACTGTAAAAAAAGCAGGAAGGCAGTACAATTAAAACTTTTTCAAGCACAGATCAGTTAGAAACTCGCTTTTTAGGCGGAAAAAGGCAGTCGGAGCAAAAAACATACCTGAGTGAGGTATTGTATTAGACTCCTTAGCCAGTTCCAGGTAGGCAATATGAACCATTTTACCCTCATCCATTGCCTTGGTGACCTTATCAAAGAAGTACACTAGGTTTAATAGACATGACCTTCCTTGGCAAAGCCAAACTGGGTTGGGTCTAGTGTCTGGAGGGTGAATATGTCTTTGTTGATCATTTCCATGATAATTTGTTCCATGGCTTTGCATATTAGCCTAGTCAGATTAATAGGCCTGTAGTTTCCTGTGTTGGTTGATGGTCCACACTTGTGAAGTCGGATAATCATTGTAGTCTTCCATTCTCATGGTACAAAGCCTGTTCTGAGACTACAGTTAAACTGACTAATGTGGTCCTGATAGGTCATGTTTCAATTTAAGGAGGCATCCCAAGATACTGTTGAGTCCCATTGATGTATTCTTTAACTAACGAGTGCTGCTAGGACCTAGTTGGAGAGGGTTATACTAGTAGGTATTTAATGGAGGGAGGTAGGGGGACTGGGGGTGTGTGAAGTTTGAGCTGAATATGTCAGCCAACAAATTTGGTATGTCATTGTGCTTAGCACTGTTGACCACCTTTTGATGTGTGCTGCCTTTGAGGTTTTGGACATAGCAGTAGAAGGTGTTGTGGTTGTCTGTAGCCTGTGAAGCTATCATGACCTCGTAATTGGCCTTATTGGACTTAAACGGAAGAGGAAACTAAGAGGACTAATTAATTAGAGAGCTCCTATCATTATGAAAATTGCTGTTCCTGATTTTAGCAATGACTTTTTTCCCCTTTGTTATATACCCTATTAATGTTGGGATTCCACCAGTGTGGTTTATTTTTAGTTTGTTTTGGGATTATTTCTAATAGGCACAGCAGTCTGTATACAACCACTTACATGGTTGTATAGGGTCTCTGTGAACATTTCCGCATAGGTTACTATGAACTCTGGGTTGGGAGGGACATTGAATTTTGATAAACTATCACGTAATAGGATATAGTTTGTTTTGGGATAGTTCCTAACTAATACAGCATGTGTTGGGGTTACTGAGTTAATTTTTATTTTGAAGGAGACAACTTTGTGGTCCAACCTCACCAGTGAGAACGTGACACGGGTGGGGGGGGAGGGTACAGAGCTCTCCCATAATTTGAGTACCAGATCCAGTATGTTTGAAACTCTGGTGGGTGTGTACACTATCTTGGCAAGGGTATTTTTGTTAATTTTTATTTATTTATTTTATTTTATTTAACATTTGTTGACCGGGAATGTCCGACTAGGTTCCACAGAGCCTGTTTTCAGCAGAGGCCCGGGAGAAACGCTCCAGATGCATGTCTTTGGAATGTGGGAGGAAACCGAGTACCGGAGGAAACCCACGCAAACACAGGGAGAACATGCAACTCCACACAGAAGGCACCCCAGCCGAGAATCGAACCGAGAACCTCTTGCTGTGAGGCGACAACGTTAACCGCTGCACCACTGTGCCTCCCTTAATAAAGTCCAGGAAGCGTTGTGCCTGCCAGTATGAGGCAGTATACATTTCCCAGCCTATAGAGGGGTAGTTAAAGTCTCTCATGACTATGGTATTTGATTTAACCATAAGTGTTTGTTTCCAGTAGTCTAGCTATGAGATTCTAGGGACATAGAGGGTGACCTATAGCTTGTTAGGGTATGGTATGGGACTTTGTCTATGGTAATTTGCATGTGGGTAAACTCCAGGACATGGTTCTGTTTAACCAAACTAGAGTTATGCTTGTTGGTAATACAGATTGACTCCTCTGCCTTTTGTCCCTGCCTGTATAGCTGATGGTCTAAATGTGTGGAAGACTCTGTAGCCTTGCACTGCCACAGTACTTCTTACGGATTTTAACAATGTCTCTGTAACGGCACAGATAACTGTATTCTCCAGAGTGAAGAGGGCATGTAGGGTGTGTGGAGTTTTTGGTGTAGGCTCCTAGCATTGAGCAGTAATACCTTTAGGTTTCTTTGGGTTTTATTTTCTGCGTTGGTAGTTTTGTCAAGTTGGCATATCATAAAAAAATGGCTGTAAGGGGGTGGATAAAGTTTTAGTCATTATTCGAAAGCCTAGGGAAGACTGGTGCAGACTGTCCTTTGCAAAGCAACATTGTTTGTTAACCATGTCCTTCCATGTTGTGATTATCTTTATTTAGGTTTTGCATTATCATGAATTTTCTGAAGGGTATGAAGTATGAAACTCAACTGTCATTATTTTCTGATTTCAGCCTCAATGATCTGCCAGTGATTTGCCAGAAAAAAATTTTATGAAAAAAAGACTAAAATATGAGGCAAAAATCTGGACATTCTGTGAAAATCTGTACGGTTGAGAGGTATGCTGGACAGAGCCAAATAGGGACAGATTTTAAATATTGCTCTTATAAACATAAAATCAGTAAGATTGCTATTAGGTTTTCTTATCTCTCAACCATAGTAGATCAATGTTATGCTGTTAAGCAGAATGTACACTTTTTTTTATGGTAATTATTGCCAACTGTTTTTTTATTGTACTTTGGAACTTTTCTCCCTGGGTCTGGCCTCCTCGTTAAACATATGTCAAATAAATATCTACTTTATCATGTGCGCCCAAGATGGCCGGTCCGTGGAAAATTGTCTTGCATTGATACCAGTCCTTGGTGCAAAAAAGGTTGGAGACCACTGTTGCAGAGGATACAACTGCTCTGGAACAGACTCCCCATCGGCATAAAACTGTTCATCACTATCCATAAGCAAGCACAACTTGGATCTGTGGATGGGAAACAGAAAATTAAACCCCAGGACTGCCCCCCCCTTTAATATTAATGGGCAGAGGCAGCTCCTAAATACCTTATCCCATGCTTGGGATCCCCTCAAATTATTAATGGTATGATCCCAGTTATTCTTAATTAGGAGTAGTATATACTTATCCACTATGGGATGGGTAAGGGCAATGTCTAACCAAGTTGGTTAGGTTAATTTGAGCTCAAAAAAGGAATTTGATTAGACTTATAATGGCCCATAAAGGTAGCTAACCTAGTATTTTACCTAAAAGTGGCAAGATACTTTTTCAGATAATGCAGGAGGCAATGTACTTAAGAAAAACACACTGTTTTTAGGTAGCAATCAATTTCCCACTGTTGCATTGCTTTAAAAGAATGACATTGGTAAGTCTTGGAGGAATATCCAGGTTTAGATTTAATCATTCTAGAGTATACTTGGTCAAGCTTATTCGACGAGGCCAGCTGGAGGATTGAAACACTATAGCCGACGTATGACGGCTCATGTAATCAGTTTGTATACTGAATTGTGCAGCAGAGACTTAACTCTTGATTAATCTTTTGGGCAGCAGACCTGATCTGCTCTTCAACTTTCATCATATGGTGAGACCGATTCGGAGTGGTTTTAATAGGCTCATTACTTCAGTTTGGTTCTTATATAGGTCAGTATTCAAAGCTGTGGGCTTGGCACGTCAGTTCTGTTTAATGTAAAGAATGTGGAATTATTTATTTTTTTTTATCATCTCGGAGATGCAGACCAAACTTAACTACAAGGCAGCTTGTATTAAAATAATAAAATCTGTAGTGATAAACTATCACGTAATAGGATATAGTTTGTTTTGGGATAGTTCCTAACTAATACAGCATGTGTTGGGGTTACTGAGTTAATTTTTATTTTGAAGGAGACAACTTTGTGGTCCAACCTCACCAGTGAGAACGTGACACGGGTGGGGGGGGAGGGTACAGAGCTCTCCCATAATTTGAGTACCAGATCCAGTATGTTTGAAACTCTGGTGGGTGTGTACACTATCTTGGCAAGGGTATTTTTGTTAATTTTTATTTATTTATTTTATTTTATTTAACATTTGTTGACCGGGAATGTCCGACTAGGTTCCACAGAGCCTGTTTTCAGCAGAGGCCCGGGAAGAAATGCTCCAGATGCATGTCTTTGGAATGTGGGAGGAAACCGGAGTACCCGGAGGAAACCCACGCAAACACAGGGAGAACATGCAAACTCCACACAGAAGGCACCCCAGCCGAGAATCGAACCGGAGAACCTCTTGCTGTGAGGCGACAACGTTAACCGCTGCACCACTGTGCCTCCCTTAATAAAGTCCAGGAAGCGTTGTGCCTGCCAGTATGAGGCAGTATACATTTCCCAGCCTATAGAGGGGTAGTTAAAGTCTCTCATGACTATGGTATTTGATTTAACCATAAGTGTTTGTTTCCAGTAGTCTAGCTATGAGATTCTAGGGACATAGAGGGTGACCTATAGCTTGTTAGGGTATGGTATGGGACTTTGTCTATGGTAATTTGCATGTGGGTAAACTCCAGGACATGGTTCTGTTTAACCAAACTAGAGTTATGCTTGTTGGTAATACAGATTGACTCCTCTGCCTTTTGTCCCTGCCTGTATAGCTGATGGTCTAAATGTGTGGAAGACTCTGTAGCCTTGCACTGCCACAGTACTTCTTACGGATTTTAACAATGTCTCTGTAACGGCACAGATAACTGTATTCTCCAGAGTGAAGAGGGCATGTAGGGTGTGTGGAGTTTTTGGTGTATGCTCCTAGCATTGAGCAGTAATACCTTTAGGTTTCTTTGGGTTTTATTTTCATGCTGGTAGTTTTGTCAAGTTGGCATATCATAAAAAATGGCTGTAAGGGGGTGGATAAAGTTTTAGTCATTATTCGAAAGCCTAGGGAAGACTGGTGCAGACTGTCCTTTGCAAAGCAACATTGTTTGTTAACCATGTCCTTCCATGTTGTGATTATCTTTATTTAGGTTTTGCATTATCATGAATTTTCTGAAGGGTATGAAGTATGAAACTCAACTGTCATTATTTTCTGATTTCAGCCTCAATGATCTGCCAGTGATTTGCCAGAAAAAAATTTTATGAAAAAAAGACTAAAATATGAGGCAAAAATCTGGACATTCTGTGAAAATCTGTACGGTTGAGAGGTATGCTGGACAGAGCCAAATAGGGACAGATTTTAAATATTGCTCTTATAAACATAAAATCAGTAAGATTGCTATTAGGTTTTCTTATCTCTCAACCATAGTAGATCAATGTTATGCTGTTAAGCAGAATGTACACTTTTTTTATGGTAATTATTGCCAACTGTTTTTTTATTGTACTTTTGGAACTTTTCTCCCTGGGTCTGGCCTCCTCGTTAAACATATGTCAAATAAATATCTACTTTATCATGTGCGCCCAAGATGGCCGGTCCGTGGAAAATTGTCTTACATTGATACCAGTCCTTGGTGCAAAAAAGGTTGGAGACCACTGTTGCAGAGGATACAACTGCTCTGGAACAGACTCCCCATCGGCATAAAACTGTTCATCACTATCCATAAGCAAGCACAACTTGGATCTGTGGATGGGAAACAGAAAATTAAACCCCAGGACTGCCCCCCTTTAATATTAATGGGCAGAGGCAGCTCCTAAATACCTTATCCCATGCTTGGGATCCCCTCAAATTATTAATGGTATGATCCCAGTTATTCTTAATTAGGAGTAGTATATACTTATCCACTATGGGATGGGTAAGGGCAATGTCTAACCAAGTTGGTTAGGTTAATTTGAGCTCAAAAAAGGAATTTGATTAGACTTATAATGGCCCATAAAGGTAGCTAACCTAGTATTTTACCTAAAAGTGGCAAGATACTTTTTCAGATAATGCAGGAGGCAATGTACTTAAGAAAAACACACTGTTTTTAGGTAGCGATCAATTTCCCACTGTTGCATTGCTTTAAAAGAATGACATTGGTAAGTCTTGGAGGAATATCCAGGTTTAGATTTAATCATTCTAGAGTATACTTGGTCAAGCTTATTCGACGAGGCCAGCTGGAGGATTGAAACACTATAGCCGACGTATGACGGCTCATGTAATCAGTTTGTATACTGAATTGTGCAGCAGAGACTTAACTCTTGATTAATCTTTTGGGCAGCAGACCTGATCTGCTCTTCAACTTTCATCATATGGTGAGACCGATTCGGAGTGGTTTTAATAGGCTCATTACTTCAGTTTGGTTCTTATATAGGTCAGTATTCAAAGCTGTGGGGCTTGGGCACGTCAGTTCTGTTTAATGTAAAGAATGTGGAATTATTTATTTTTTTTATCATCTCTGAAATGCAGACCAAACTTAACTACAAGGCAGCTTGTATTAAAATAATAAAATCTGTAGTACCTTGGCAATAATGCCTTTAAAGAGTATCAAAACTGATCATTATAATAAAAAAAGTATATACGTTGATCAACCAATGAAAGAGACGAAACGGAGCAGATACCGCCAAATAATCTTCCCATTTAAATCACAGGCTCTGAGAGTACC
Organism: Protopterus annectens; assembly: GCF_019279795.1. Classification (NCBI taxonomy): domain Eukaryota; kingdom Metazoa; phylum Chordata; order Ceratodontiformes; family Protopteridae; genus Protopterus; species Protopterus annectens. The sequence goes on along the minus strand of NC_056729.1, from coordinate 1,792,704,024 downwards.
ATATTTTTAAGATAAATGAGTTTTTTGTAGTGGTAAACTATTTTTAATATCACTGTCATTCCTGCTGTTCATAACCTGTTCTGAAAATGTAGCTTGTAATTTAACATTTGCCTGTTAAGTTGAGCTAAATTAAAATGAACTGCTATAGGGTTTTTTTTTATTATTTTTTAACAATGTTTTTATGTTTATGAAATCTAATATGTAAAGTCTTAGTAGATTAACCTGCTTATACTACATCACAAGGACATTTTAATGCATAAGTAACATTCTAAGTGTAACATAAAATGTCTCACTGCATCAAAAAAATTTTTACTTAACTCTTGAAAAAGTAGTACTGATATTGCAACAAGTAGAATATGACCCAAGTGCGCCTATGGTTCATATGCAAGAACCTTAATCTGTCTGTAGACCTTGTAAATTGACCAAGTACAATTTGCATGTGTTTAACTAAGATTATATTCATCTTCAGTGTTTTAATTTTTGGGACAACATAAATAAATAAGACCCTTGAAATAATATCTTCTTAATAGTTGCTTCATTTGTTTGGTCACTTCTTATTTATCTTTTAATTTCATTTGAGTTGCTTTATCATGCTGGCAGTGGATGCACTTGAGAATGCTTGGCTATGCTCTTAGTTTGTGCTTTTTCAAGATTGTTCACTATAAATGTCAGCCACATATGAGTACCTGGAAGTGACTGTCTTATAACAGCATTATATTTTAGCCATAATCAGACTAATAACAAGGTGGTCTTGTTTGTTAGTTTGTTTTTTTTTCTTCTGTACCTGCTGACCATCAAGCTTCCCCTAGTGGTCTTGAACCCCTTTCCCCTGTATTGGCTACCCCCAGCATGGAAGCCAAAGCCTACCAGAGTGGCTGTCATCCAGGCAGCTATGGAAGTGGTTTGTCTCCTCTCTCTTATCCCAGCAATGAAGAAATTTCTAGTAAGGACCTAACTGTGTCATTTGTATCTGACATGAATACCCACATCATCATGGTGCCTCCTGTGTCTTTCCTTCGCATGAGTGTATTTCAGGTATCCGGCCATCTCCCTCACTGCTTTAGATGCCGATGAGAAAATTTTCTGTTGCCCTTATTAGTAAGAGCGGCTGCTGCCACTGTCTTGGAAATGACTAAGCTCACATCTTATGATGTTTTCAGCATCATGCAGACCTCTGCTTGTCTCTAGCATTTGTTTTTGCATTCAAGTAGTCCAAGAAATCCATTAAATCTGTCTTCATTGCTAAAGGTTTTTTAGATCAGTTATCTCTTTACTTCTGCAACTTTGGAGTCTTATGAGCATCATAATATGTCTGACTATGTGCATGAGGAAAGGGCCATTGTATTCTATCATTGGTCCAACTAGGGTGAGCACAGAGGGGTGATAACTACTTTTGCAATGGATAAAGATGCCTGTAGAAATTAGTTGAGCTCGATAGATGGATTTCCTAATTTGTGCTGCATAGTAGTTGAAAGAAAAGTTACGATCCATTTGCCAAGGTCTCCATCTTCAATTTCCATTTGAATTAAGGTGCTGTACTGCAAGTTGTAGATGTGCAGCATTTATCACATTTGACAATACTGAACTACTTTGCATTCAGTTTAAGCCCTTTTTATGTACTGCATTAATTTACGGATTAGATGTTTAACATTAAATCACTGTTGTAGTAGCCTAAGCAGTATATCCTGCGTAGAATAGGACCTCTGGCCCCTAGGCTTGGAAAGCTAGCCTCTTCTACATGCTTTAACTGTTGAGTAACTCAAGCAAAGGCACATAAAAGCAGCAGTTAGGATGCCAAAAGTTTCACAGGTTCCTTGCCATTGAAGTGCACTCCCTTTGCAGGCATCCTGGAACTGATTGTTGGCTAGCGATCCTTCAAGGCTGGAAGTGCAAGTCTCCTTCTGGGGAGAACCTTCCATTACTGTTTTTCTGAGGGAAAACTGTTTTTTTCTGTCATAGTATTACTTATGTTAGTAAATGTAGTTTGACTGTCATTGCTGCACAGTTTTTCACTGAAGAAATGCTTCTGTGACCATCATAAAAAAATCTGATTTTTTTTCCCCGTACATCTTTATGTATAGTTTTTGTGTGGAGCAGGATTTTGTGCTTTTGGGGACTGTCACAAAACTTTTCACCTAAAACTTTGCCTTTTTGTCAGCATTTTACTAACTCTCCCAAGCCCTGCTTCCTGACTTTCAGGTCCCTTTTTCAGCTAAGCCATGAAACAAGCCTCTGTTTCATTCGTTCTTCCTTCTCCTGCCCTCAGGAAGAAAAAAAAAAGCTTGCTGGGTGTCTTCAGGTGTCAGGCCAGCTCCCTCACTGCCTCAGATGTCGATGGAAGACTTTGCTGTGGCCAGACCTTGTTCATCAGACTGCTCGTCATTGGCTCTTGGTCCCTTGCTGTAGTTCCTTTTGAAGACACTAAGGTCCAAAAGACGGACACGTCTTCTGCAGCAGTAGGGTTGTTCTCGCCTTGTAAAGGAGAATCCCTCTTGTTGGCCTTGGGGGAAGGAGCAGGTGATGGTTTACTGCATAGCTGAGCTAAGGTGCCTGATTCTTGGGCACGTGCCCCTGACTTGAGTTGATCATTTTCATTGAGGTCTCCCAGGTAAAGAAAGTAAGATGTTAAAAATGTCTTTTTCTGTCTATTTAACTTTGGGCAGGGAAGACTTTGGGTTTGTCAAGGGATTGCTTTATGCTTTTAATGTTTGGAATCCTGTTGCTACATTGACCTCCTGCAGAAAAAAAAAGAAAATGAAAAAGAGATTTCCTTTGGATTCTGACACTTTTTTCGTAGTCGGAGCAGGGACTAGGAGGGGGAATACTTCAGTGAGTTCTCATTAAGCTTATGATTTCTGTTCTGTACATAACTTTTCTGGAGAGAAATCTGAATAAAATATTTTTCTTCTGAATAGCTAAAAATGAAATATTTGTTTCATTGGGAACAGGATGAAATTCCCATTTCCCAGCAGAAATATGTCCCTCCATGTAGTCTTAATAGCTTGCATGCCTGACAATCAACCTCATGATCTCCAAAACGTCTGATTGTCTGTACAAAGTACCTCAGTCAAATACCTGTTTTCTAATCCCAAGTCTGACCCCACTGTTATTTCCCTACAAAAGCCTTCTACTACTAAAATACTGAGAATGCTAATTCCATTCCATCTGACAAGGATGGAAAAGTTTTTGATAGACTTGGGAAGAAAGTTTATCCTTCCACTACTCTAACCTTCAGAATTCAGCCTTGTGTGTTAAAATTTTTATTGGCCTGTTTTGAGAACAGGAGAAAGTTAATTATTACTTGTCATTCTTCAGAGGGTAAATCTTCGTTGAATTCCTTAATTGTATATGGTTCTTAAGTAATCAAATACTCCTTAAAGTGCTTTTATGATTCTGCTGATGCTGTATCCAGATCTGCAGCTATTGGTTCAGTTATGAGACTATTTGCTTGGTTACATTCTCAAAACTAACCAGAAGATGTTAAAGCAAAAAATTGTAATTCTTCTTTGGACAAAGAAGCTTGGTTTGGCCCTTCAGCTGCTTAGATCTTAAAAAGATTTAATTAGAGGGAAATTGATTTATAAGGTTACTCAAATATTTCAGTCCTTTTCTGAGCTCATCAAAAACTAACCTCCTAATTCAGCCCCCCCCCCTTTTTTTTAAGAAGAGAAGTAAGCAATCCCAGCAAAGTTCAAACAAGCAGAATTTTAAAAAAGCAGCGGAAAGGAAGCTAAAAGAAAACTAGTGGAATCAGAAGTTAGAATGACTACTTGTCCCGTTAGTGCCCCCACGTTGCCAGTCAGCTAAATCTATCCCTCAGTTTCGGCTTTCATCTTCCCCAGTGGCAAGAAATCACATTAAACAAGAGAGAATCATCCAGAAGGGATACAGTGGGAATCCTTTCTAAATTTTCAAAGGATTCCCACTTAGCTTTTTTTTTTAACACCTTTATTGAACTACTACTGGTGACATGGGTAAACTTACATTTATGTAAAAGTAATCAAGCCATATTAATTACATTAATTTACATGCAATATCAGATATATTTTTATATATTGTATTAGTCTAGGCAAAACTACTTAAATTATTTAGTTCCTGCTTTCTCTTAAATCCCATTCTTCCTCCAAAATATTTTCTGCATGCATTGTTCCCACAATTTACATTTCTTCTATGTACTTTACTCCTATCCTTTTTCTAAAGATCCCAACTCCTGGTCTTTCACCTCTTGTTACAGTATTCACTACTTCAAGTATAGTTGGTTTAGATTTTGATTTCCATTTTTTTAGTAATTGCTTTTTTAGGCACCAGAATTAAACGTAACAAGGCCTTATGACCGTTCAGATCCTGGATATCGGCTCAAAAAAACATTTCCTTAGTTACACACACATTTGCTCATCCAGTATTCCCAACAGGGTACTTTGCAGGGAATTTTTAAAGTCTGCCAACTCATTTAACTCCCAAAAGATATGTTCCCACTTACTTCTTTCTTCTTATCACACTTCCAACATTTGCCTTGTACCTGAGGAAAAATTCTTTGCATAGATACTTTTGTACCCAAAGCAGACTACAAACTCGTCCAGGCAAAAATCCTAAATCTTCTAGACTTTGTTGCATATTTGGGAGCCATACATATGTCTTAACATTTTTTTCTTCTCACACTCTTATTTTTTTTTATTAACAAGGAACATTTTTATTAAATAATCACTTATGACATTGGCAGTCATACATTTATAAAAATGAAAACAGACCATATTGACAATCTTAGTTGCAAGCATTTTACATCACAAACCATGCTAGCACAATTCTAGCTGCAAACATTATACATCACTTATAATATACCCAGTCATTGTCAGTCAGACATTACATTCAAATCCTGCCTTCCTTTAAATCTCATCCCTCCCGTTTGTATTGTTCCCACAATTCACATTTTGTCTACGTAATTTGCTGCTCCAATTTTTTAAAGATCCCGATTCCAGTTTTATCTCTGTTACTATATTCACTACTTATACAGTTGGCTTAGACTTTGATTTGCATTTTCTAGTAATTGCTTTTTTTAGCAGCCACCATAATTACACTTAGCAAGGGCTTGCTATGTCTAGGCAATTCTGATTCTGTATCGTAGTTTAGAAAAGTAATTTCCCTTGTTACGCCAATTTGCTCACCCAGTAATTCTGATAGAGTAGTCTGCAGGGATAATATTAAAGTCTGCCAACTCATTTATAATACCAAAAAATAGTTCCCAATTACTTCTTTGCTCCTCATCACACCTCCAACATTTGCCTGGACAAATTTTCTGGACTGTACTCAGAGTATAAAAATATCTGTGTAAACATTTCCATGCAAAAATCATAAATCTAGATTATGCTGCATGTTTGGGAGACGTACATATACCCCCCATTGTTTCTTTGAGAATTGCTTATCCAGTCTCTCTTAACAATCCTTTCTAACCTTCTCTAATTGATTCTTATAGTTATCATGCAGTACTTTATATGCAGTACTAATTATTCCTTTTTTAACAGCAGCTTCTGTTCTGGATTCTACTAAAAACTCTACCAGTGCTGGTCTTTAGTTCAGGACCACCTATTTCATTTTCTTTTCCTATACTCTTAATATCAATCCTTGATAGGGAAGGTCATCTCTAACCTGCAGTCCAAATAAATTATTTGCGTCTTCCCATTCTGTTACTTTTCCTTCTCTAGATATTTGCTCCCGTTCCTTGGTTCCTTTGCCAGTTTTCTTAAATAAATTCCAGCCACCTCTTGCATATTGTCTGTATCCCTAATTGCAGTCATCCCTATCTGCAGAAGCTCCTTTCTTCATTCCTGTGTTTGCTTAGTTCTTGGAATACTTTCTGCTACTTTATGAATATAAGGAGTATAACCATAATCATATAGAATATTAAAGGTCTGCATCCAAAATCCCAGCCTCTCCTTGTTTCATTAGCTTCCCCCTGTTTCTTCATCATCCCTTTCCACTTTGTGTTATAGCTTTCTGTTTGTGCTATGTATAGGAGCCTTAACTTTGTAGCTGTGAAATATCCCTTCACATCGGGTAATCCTAGTCTACTCTGTTGTGCTGGAAGAATCAGTTTACCCCACTTGACTCTTGCCATCTTCCCCTTCCAGATAAAGTCATTCAGCTCTTTATAAATTGCTATCCACAGCTTTTCCTCTGGTTGATAAAGGTATGATTGACCTGTGTATAAGACTAAAGGGACTAAAAACATTAGAACTGTTTGTTTCTTACTATCCATATCTATCTATATAACAGAGCTTCCAATTTCTCAGTTTTTGTATTATCTTTTGTTTAGTCTCTTCCCAGATATATTTAGCTGCCACACCGGTATTATTTTAGTCCATACTCCTAAATACTTCATTTTATCATGTCCCCATAAATATGGATATTGCTGAACCAATTTGTGTGTGGGTACGTAATTTATCACTGTTTTCTTTGTTTTCACTTCATTAATTTTGCATCCTGAAAAGATTTGAAACTGTCTCAAAATGCTCCACAACACTGTAATGTCCTTTTCTGGTTTTATCGGGTATAAAATAATATAGTCTGCCAGCTTTTCTTGACTACCATACCAATTATATCCTTGAATCTCTGAGTCCCTTATTTTCTTTGCCAGTGGTTCTAAATATAATGCAGCTAACAAAATGGAAAGAGGGCACACCTGCCTGGTTTCTCTGCTCGAGTAGAAATTATCTGAGAGGAACACACTCACTTTAATTTTCACCTTTGATCTCTCATATGTCATGCTAATCAACCTTATAATTTTATCAAGGAATGCATTGGCCTGCTCATAATGTCCCAGCTTAATCTGTCAAACTGTTTCTCTTCATCAAGACCTGCCAACAACAGTGGTATTTTCTTATATTCTCCTTCCTTCTGTATCATCAAGGTTGCATTAATGTTGTCAAATGTGTGCTTCCTGTCCACAAACCATACTGATCCATATCTAATAATTTTGGCATCACTTTTTCCATTCTTTTAGCCATTAAGAGCATTAACTTTTTATAGTCCTGGTTTTGCATTGAAATGGGCCTGTATGAAGCTGGATCTGATGGATCTTTACCCTCTTTAGGTTTTACAGTTACCACAGTTTTCTTCCAGGATGTTGGTAGTTCTCCTTAAAATTATTGTTAAATAAAACCTTCCAGATCTTTATAATTTTTTTTCCTCCTAGCTTCCAAATGTCCACAGGAATACCATCTATTCCTGGAGACTATCCTGTTGATTGGTTATACATCACCATTTTTATTTCCTCTCCTCCTATCCTAACTGTTAGTAATTGAGCCTCTTCTGCCTTTAACCTCTCTTTTGAACAGATAGGCAAGAGACCACTAGTGTCTCCTTTTTATTTCATTACCCTGTGTTATTTTAGTTATTATTGGTGTATGATTTGAAGTAGTTATTGGGTTTGTATCAAGACCTTCAATTAGCCTAGCCCAGTTTTTGTATCTTGGAGAATAATATGCAAATTCACTCCAAACTCCTAGTTCTGAATTCACATCTTCCCTGCCAAATATTTTCATAAATTTCTTCAAAAGTCTACTCCTCATTGTTATACTTTCCCTTATGAGCCCCCTAGACACACCTTCACTGCTACACATCAAATTCCAGCCTCACCTATTAGTAATATTGTTTGCTGAAAGCTGATTATTTCTCCTAGAATTTTCTTAAGTTTCACTATAGCAGTTGTAGGTGGAATATAAATACATGCCAGTGTAATCCTCCTCCCTTGCCAGTAGCGTCTTAGTACTACAAATCTGCCATTATTATCCTGTTCTGTCACTATTGGAGTACCTCTTGCAATTAATGTAAGTACTCTTCCTTTCCTTTGTCCCAGGTATTCCACTAAATAACCATCCTGAAAATATTTCTTTATTAAATTCACACATTCAGTTATTTCCAAGTGTCTCCCCGTAACATAGATATTTGAACTGTACATATTGAATATAGTTCACTTCTCTTTTTCATATTTATATGTGAGACCATTTACGTTTTAAGACATTACAAAAAGCATTGCTGTATTAAAAAGTTGTTATTCCCACCTTTTATGTAAAACTGCTAACAAAATATATATATATATATATATATATATATATATATATATATATATATATACAAGTTCTTCGGAGCCGGAGTCTCTCTGTCTGCGACCACAGTGCCTTCAAGGGGAGTCTGTCTGTCCGTGACCACAGTGCCTTCAAGGTGATAAGGAGTGTGCTGTCTGCTGAGACCTCTCCACCCTTTTTCCTTCCCCTTCTATAACGGTGTCTGCTTCGGAACCTTCCCTCCACTCCAAGCGTAGGGAACCTATGCCCCAGGACACCCCATTGGGTGACCCCACCTCTTCCGAATCCTCCCCTGAGCATGCCTCAGACGAGGTTCCTTGGAAGAAAAAATGCAAGAGGAAGCATTTGGACTCCCCTGAGTCCATCACCTCAGACACAGACTTGGAGGAGTCGGAAGGGTCCCCACGGTCCCCCTCTGAGGATGTCTCTTTTTCAGACATCCTGGAAATCCTTAGAGGGGTAACTGGAAGTCCCTTGCCCTTCTGAGCATGAGTCCATGTACCTGGATGCGTTTGGTTCCCGACCCTCCACCTCTTGGGTGTTTCTGCCTTTTGACCCACTTTTAGCTTTAGTGAATCAAAAGGCGTGGAGCTCTCCAGAAACAATGGAACCAGTTCCGCGGAGGCCCAATAAATTTATAACTGCCCCTGAAGACAAACCGTTTCTTTAAAAAGGAGTGCCTGTTGATGCTATGGTGGTGGCAGCAGCCACCAAGAAGGAACTAGCAGAAACTTCCTTGTCTGTCCATCTGTCTAGCAAGGAGTCCCAGACGATGGACAGGTATGGGAAGCGTAAGTTTTCATCAGCAGCCTTTACACTCAGGTCGCTGAACTACTTATCACACTTTACAGCTGAGGGAGCAGCAAACAAGATGGCTAACCAGCTTGCGACCTTGACCTCAATCGTTAACTCCTCCATGCATCTGATTTCTTACGCGGCAGATGGAGCAATTAGGGCTGCAGGCACAGGAGTTGCTCTGCGGAGACACTCCTGGATGCGCCTATGTCAATTTGCAGAGCCCTTCAAGTTCTCCTTTTACAAACGCCCCCTTCAATCGCTCTTCTTTGTTTGGGCCTCAAGTGAAAGAGACTCTTACCAGGTGTGAACGAGATGGCAAGACTCTTTTTTTTTTTTTTTTGCCATGGGAGTATGTTTTTCCACTCCCTCAAGACCTTACCCCAAAGGTGAGAAGAGTGGTAAGATGTGGTTCTGGAAATCCCAGGGAGCTTTGCCTGACACACAGAGAAAATTCCCCTAGGGGCAGAGGGGGAAATAATAACGGGAGAGGACAGTCTCGTGGCGGGGGGGGGGATGGACCGCAGCAGGGCGATAAGGATACTTTCTCTGTTAGGCCCTTCCAGCACCCCTGATGGGTTGCCTGACTGTCCACCTCTGGAGGCAGTTGGGGCAGATTATCACTATACCCAAAAGCATGGCAGACTATAACAGAAGATGCATGGGTACGGTCCATAATATACAGGGGTTACAAAATTCCCTTGTCACAAACACCCCCCAAAAGGGCACAACGATCGATCCCAGATCTTCCACCCAGTCTTCGGGATCAGGCAAACCTAGAAGTACGAAGGTTGCTACAAAAAAGAGCCATCCAGGAAGCCCCCGCAGACCAAATCAAATCCAGAACTTACTCAAGGTACATTTTAGTTTCAAAAAAGACAGGGGACTGGAGGCCCATTTTGGATTTCAGCAGACTAAACAAATCAGTCAGGAAAGCGAAGTTCCGGATGTTGACACTGCAGTCCATTCTCCCCTTTTTGGGTCAGGACAATTGGATGTGCTCTATTGATCTCCAGGATGCGCACTACCATATAAAAATGGACAGGCGATCCAGGAGATATCTACACTTCCGGCTGGGAGCCAATCATTATCAGTTCAGAGCTCTGCCCTTTGGTCTCACCACAGCCCCCAGGGTGTTCACCAAATGCATGGTAGTAGTTACGGCTCACCTGAGGCGTCTAGAATTCCAGGTGTTTCCATATCTGGATGACTGGCTTCATACTGACACCACCGAGCATCACTTGATAAAAGCGTGGGACCACACAATTCACACTTGTGCGCAACTAGACATCACCATAAATTACGAAAAATCTGCCTTGTTGCCTTGTCAGTGTATTACATTTATAGGGGCAGAGTTAAATACAAGAGAGATGATAGTGAGGCTTCTTCAAGAAAGGGTCTCTACCATTTGTCAACAAGTCTCAGTACTCCTGACAAAAAAGAGAATTCAGGCAAAGTACATACTGAAGGTCTTGGGTTCTATGGCGGCAGCAATTACTCTGGTCCCTATGGCTCGCTTCCATATGAGAATTCTGCAGTGGCTCCTTTTCACTCCGTGGTCATTCCAGGATCTACCAGTGTCACACTTGATTTCAGTAACAGAGTCCTGCAGGAGGGATCTGCAGTGGTGGCTCTACTCCCCCCAGGTCACTCTAGGCAGACCGTTCCTGACCCCTCCCCCCCCAGCCGGTAGCCACAGTGACCACTGATACTTCCCAGATGGGGTGGGGGGGCATTATCTGGGATAGACTATTCAAGGGACTTGGCAACCACATGAGTACCATTTGCACATCAATGTCCTGGAGATGAGGGTGGTGCTGTTGGTATTGCAAGCACTTCGAGTCTCTTCTTTCAGAGACTATAGCAATACAGACAGACAGTATGGCAGTTGTGTGGTATATCAACAAACAGGGCAGAACCAGGTCTTACCCCTTGTGTTGGGAGACTCTACGAGTATGGCAATAGGCGATGTCTTCCCAACATTTTCTGATCGCGATGCACATCCCAAGGAAATCCAGCGTGATAGCAGACAAGCTCAGCAGGGCAATACTTATGCCTCATGAGTAGTCCCTATAAAAGGAAATTGCGGATCTGATTTTTCACAGATGGGGCCAGCCATGTTGCGATCTCTTTGCCACTCCCCTAAACAGCAAATGCAGCAGCTACTTCTACCTAGTCCCACCACTGGGACAGTCACCCAGGGATGCACTTGTTCACGATTGGCCCTCGGGACTGCTTTATGCCTCCCGTTTCCTCTAATTCCCAAAGTTCTTCAGAAAGCAAAATTGTTGGGTTGCAAATTGATCCTTATTGCACCCTACTGGCCTCGTCAGATATGGTTTCCGTTCCTTTGGCATCACCTGCAAGAGGAGCCTTGGATTCTGGACCCAGTTCCAGACCTCCTGACACATGAGTTAGGTGCTCCCCACCCCTCCATACAAACTCTCAAGCTGACAGCTTGGCTTCTCCACTTCCAGTCCTGGCCAGCTTCCAGAAATCTCCCCTGCAGTTCAACACATTTTGGTTTCTTCTCACAAACCCACTACCAGGATACTTTATGGTAGTAAATGGAAGAGGTTCTCTTATTGGGCAAAAAAGAATGAGATTGATCCCTTTACTGCACCTGTTTCAAAGATTCTTGATTTTTTTTGGCTGAAACCTTTGAACGAGGAGCAGCTATAGCTACGATTTGGGTGCAACTGGCTGCCATTTCCAATTTTCACGTAGGACACTTGGGTTCTAATGTCATGTTACATAAACTTTGCAAGGCCTTCTTATGAGGTACTGCCCTATTAAGACCCCAATAAAAGAACCTCCCCCTCAGTGGGATTTAAATTTAGTTTTAGCAGCTCTAATTCTTCCCCCCCTTTGAGCCAGCTTCTTCTTCTTGTCCTCTAAAATTTTTGTTGTGGAAAACTCTTTTCTTGATTGCTATTACATCAGCAAGGCGGGTTTCAGAGTTACAGGCACTTTCCATTTGCCCTTCTTATTTAATTTTCCACAAAGAAAGTCTCTCTCAGAACTAATCCTTCCGTTTTGCTAAAAGTATGTTCAGAGTACAATTTGAATCAGTCCATTGAACTTCCTGTTTTCTTCCCCAATTATGGCAACAAGGCAGAGTATAAGCTCCGTCAATTGGATGTTCATAGGCAGCTTCGCTTTTATTTACAAAGAACCAAGGACATTAGCAAATCAGACCAATTATTTATATCCTTTTCAGAGAAGAAGCAAGGTTCTCAGGTTTCAAAAGTAACCTTGTCAAAGTGGCTTTCGAACACCATCACATATATTTGAGTCATGAAACATGAAAATCCCAGGAAAGATTAGAGGACACTCGACTAGGTCTTTGGCTACCTCTATTGCTTTTCAAGCTAGACTACCTCTAGAGTCCATCTGTGAGGCAGCAACATGGGCTAACACCCATACCTTCATTACTCATTACAAAGTGGTCGTGGCCTCTTGGAACAGGGCATCCTTTGGTTCCATGGTCCTGAAGAATTTTTTCCAGTGAGCCACCCAGGATTTAGGTGCTGGGGACGCTGTCCCAAACAGAAAGATGGAAGGTGAGATGGGCAACAAACATGAAACGTTGTGGTAAGAACATAACTTCTTTTTTAAAGCTTCTTCCATTTTTCAGCCTTTTGAGCTGATATAATCTATCAGTGTTTTGTTTGTTTTAACCAGGTCTGTGTGCAATTGTCTTAAATTTCCCTCTAGGTTACTGGAAGTCATGTGTGGAGCTTGCACTGCTTTTTGCTGAACGGCTGAAGTAATTTTCTCAGTCAGTGCTTTTTCCTCATGTTTTGTAGCAGATTTTCTTTCAGGTCCTTTGTATCTCTTTTTTCCTGGCATCCAGGCAGTGCACCTACTAGCTAATTACTGAAATTTACTAAGAAACACAAAACTCCACTGGCCTTCTCTGCTAAGTTTCTATTTTCACACTGGGAGAGCTAGAATTAAGCTGTTACTCAGTGTGCAGCCATCTTGAAAGTCCTTCCCTAATCTCTTCTGACCTCCTCTGATGATTCCTGTAGTTCTCTTGCAGTAGTTTATATGCCCTACTAATTATCCTTTTTTAACAGCAGCTTCTGTTCTAGATTCAGTTAGTCAACCAGTACAGGTCTTTCATTTAAAATTCTCACATCCCTGTTTCTTTGTCTGTACTGTGATTTCATTCCCTGATAGAGAAGGCAATCACTAGCCTGCAATCCAAATGTCTTCGTGGCCTCTTCTTGTTGTATTACCTTTCCTTTTCTAATCATTTGTTCCCAGTGTCTTGGCTCCTTTTCCAGCTTCGTACAGTAAGTTCCAGAGCCCTCTTGTCTATTCGCTGTACGCCTTATTGTACTCCTCTCTGTCTGCAGAATCTCCTTTCTCCATGTATGTATTGTCTTGGTTCTTGGTATACTTTCTGTTACTTTATGAATATTGCATTCTGTATGACTGTTGTTATTCTCCTTAATGATCTGTGTCCAAAATCCCATTCATGTTAAGTTGTCAGATCCAGCCTTTGCCGCTTCTTGCTGATGAGGAGCCTCCCTCGAGTCCTCCTGGGTAAGTGAAGGCAGCCCCATATCCCATGATGCCCCTTTTACAAAACTTGAACCTTAAATTGCAAGATTCTTCTTTTACCAGCATTCCTTTCTGAAATTGGAATTTCGTCTTTCTAACTTTTTTCTCCAGACTAAAACAAGTCTTTACCATTCTTTTAGGTGTGTGTGTGTGTGTTCCTTTAAGATTTTCTTTAAGGATTTAACTTTAATTTACTTTAGTGTCTGTGTGTTTTTACACCATGTCTGTTTAAAGGGTCTTTATGCCTTTTAGACCTTTTGTCAGTGTGTGTGAGAAGATGTCGACTACAGACGGTTTTACTTTTTGTTCTGTGGCGGTGGGCAGGTGTGTGTTTTAATGCTATATATCTAATTTTTTTTCTGTCACTGGTGTGTGGAGTTTTTTTTTGTCATGTCTAAAGAGGACTTCCTCCGGAGGGCCTATGCTACTCGTGGCCCCATCTACCCTCTCTAGGTCTTCCAAGGCCCAGGCTTCTGTGTCCAAGCCTGTTGCTTCGCCGACCTCTCATTCAGGAGTCGAGATCACCGGCTGGACTGGCCTCTACACGAGTGCCATGACCCTGTTCTATCGCCTCCACTGGAGGCATTCACTTCGTCGTCGGGTCTGATCGCCGATGCCATTCTTGGCCTAGGTCGGCTTGTCGGCTCCTGTCGTGGCCCCGGCTCCCCGACTAATTTATGTCGGTGCTTCTCTGGTTCACCACGAGCCACATCGAAGCTACCTGTTCGTGACTCGATAAGTCCGAGGCTCGACAGTTTCAGTAGTTTCATCGGCACCGAGGCGATTCCGAAGAGGATCGAGGGCTAGGTCCCTTCCTTGAGCCGAGACAGTTTTATCCTCAAGCCACTTCCTCTTAGCCGGAGCCATCGGGGGGTGCCCTTCAAGGTCTCAGAGGCTTTCTTGAGGATGATGGCCCCGATGCTTCCGAGCCGAAAGAGCCGATCTTCTCACTGTCATCGTGGCTTTTGCCCCCGTAGTCTGGTCCTCGGTCAGTAGACCACTAAAGTCACAGGCACTCCCCCCATCTGCTTTCCAGAGTTTGAGTTGGAGTCATTAGGAATAGTTTCATTAGTCCAGTTTTAGGGTCCCTCTCCCCTGCTACTTCAGCCGGACTCTTCGAGACCTCTTCGAGTCCTCTGCTAGAGGGATTCAGTGGCCCTTCTGCCTGGTCAGCCTCCCGCTGGGGTCTTGAGACCTTCCTTTTTGGGATTGAGTGGCTTCTTCCCCCTGGTCTCTCAGCCTTGCTGACTGGTCGCCTCGACCGACTCCTGAGGAGCCTCCTGGAGGGTGGGTCCTGCCAGCCTCTTCTCTTCCTGCGCCTTCTTCGGGGCCCCTGGGAGGAGCCTTCTCGAGGTGACTCTCAGTCGGGCCCCTCCTCCCCGGATCCGAGCCAGTGAGTTCCATATGTGGGTCCTGAGTCTTGGCTCTGGACAGCTCTGCTATGCTCCTCCTCCTCCCCCTGATCCTCCGCCTGCCCGAGCTCTCTGAATATCCTCTGACCCCAGCCTCTCCTGATCCTCCGGTGATCCTCCCGAAGAGGACTCTCTGAGGACCTCCCCTGAGTGCTTCTGATCTCTCCACTGGATACTGACTTAGATGAAACAGTAGACTCCCCAAGATGAGGCCCTCGATCCTGATTCTCAGACATCGGAGAACTCCTTAGATCCTCTCTGATGGCCCCTTCTCAGACATCCTAGAACTGAGTTTGACTAGGGAAAAGCTTAGATCTCCCCCCTCTGGGGATGAGTCAGTATACCTGGAAAGGAGCCGATGGACGGCCCCTGACCTCGGTCTGCCCGTGACTCTGTAGAGCCTGGTCCCTAGGAGGCGTGGATCCTCCTGACTCTGTAGAGCCCCCTTTAGGAGGCCTTCTAAATTAATTCTCTCCTGGACGGACAATAAATGCCTAAAAGAAGGAACTTGCAGATCCTTCCTGGTGGCGGGTGCCCTCCTAATAAGGACAAATTTACCATGGAGACATCCGGTGTTCCACCCTAAAAGCTTACTCTCGCTGATGTGCTGAGACCAGTTGTGTGGATGTTTAAGACTCCAATTGCTTATCCTTAAGGAGCATCCTGAAGTTGTACAGGCTCCTCCAGCTGCTGGGGATCAGGAAAATGCAAGAGCAGCTTTGAAGGATTAAACAGCGGCTGGGGCTCTTATCACCGACCCAGACCTGGATGCAACCCTGTCCATGGGGCGCAGGTCTCCATGTGGCCTCGGCTGCTAGCTCACTGGATGTTGCTATGTCATCAAGCAGATCCTTTTAGGGATGCCCTCAATGGGCTTATTGAAACCTTTGCTCTGTTGCACTCATACTGGAAAGGCTGGAGTAGGTGAGCAGGAAGTGAAAACTGATTTCTCTGTCAGACGCCAAATGTTTTTTTTATATGCCCTCCACCTTATCTGAAGATGGTCATTTCTGCCAAAATCTTTCCAAGCTTGGAGGAGTCTAGGGATTCACGGGTCAGTTTACCCCTAGAGAAAGAGGGGGTAACAATTCCACCCTCTAGTAGCAGATCCTGGGAAACCAGGAAACAGAGAGTCCAGTCTGGGGTCCCAAGGGTCCAGGAAACCCAGAGGCCCGGTTGTCCCTCCTTTCTCTCAGGAGGCACCCGGGACACTGTGTCCAGGGTTCGGAGATTCTCTCTCCACTATACAAGATGACACTGGTCATCTCTCTCCCAAGTTAGATAAGTCTTTCGAGGAAACAGTCGCCATCCCCCTTCCCTCCCAGTCGTACCTTTCTATCCCTGGGAAATGCTCGAGTTCTCAGTGGAAAACTACTGCAAAGTCGCCATTATAGAGTTTAGCCATGCAAATTAGAGGCCCGAAGCCACTTCACCAAGACCATCCCCCAAAAGACCAAGACTGGTCACCAATGGAGATCAGAGTTGAGAAAGGACACTTCTGTGAAAAGAACAAGATTGCAGCAGGTCATCACTCTTCAGTCGAGATAGAAAGATTCGATGGGTACTTTTTGGGTCGATTCTAGATCTCAGGATGAGTACTATCACATCTTGAGATTCACATCTTCTGGAGAGGGAAGATCTTCAATTGGGTTGGTTCCTTTCCAGGATCCACCTCCTCACCTTGAGTCTCACCACATTCACCCAGATCTAGGCCCAGAGTACTGGCATTGGTCACGCTCCCCTGCCCACGCCAAGGATCCATATCCAGGGACGGAGTCTGACGAAGCAGGGAGCCCCAGCACCATGGTTAATTCACTTGTGGGCTTAGCCACCAGCACACAACAGCAAATTTGTTGCTCATTTGGGCATCTACACAAACCTTCTTGTTTCCAGATCTGCCTGCCAGTCTATTACTTAGGCATCCACATTGCTACGCCACATTTCGATGTCGCATACCTTACAGACCAAAGAGTTTCAGACATTCAAATAATGACAGGAAAATTTCTACAACAAGAAGATTGTAGAGGCACTCTTCAGCCCCTAAAGCTTTAGGTCTCATGGCTGCCAAGCCATTCTTTTCTCTAATGGTGGCAGCATTCTACATCCCTTCTTCATTACATAGACCTTCTTCACCTGTTCTCTTTCCTTCACTGTTCTGTAGCCACCACATTCTGGTGACACAGATTTGTGACACAGACCATCTTGGTGGATGCTTGCTCCTTCATCTGTGATTGGCCATCACCTTGTGGTGGAGACACCCGTCCCCACTGCCACCACTGCCACCACGGATGCCTCCTGATCGGGTGGGGGCATTATCAGGACAGGATGGTTCATGGGACGTGGCAACGTTCCACCTGCACATGCTGGCCCCGAGCCTGATCGGGTGGAGGCATGCTTTTAACAGAGCACGACCTGACGCCTGTACTGCTTAGCCCGGAGTATTGCATGTCTGACTTGACATGTCAGAGAGAGTATGTTAACAAGTCAGCCTCCCTTGTGTCGAAGACAGAGTGTAAGGCAATGGGCGCATTGTCTGTCATCGGCTCTCCTCTCTCGCGGGCGGTTTCTCTCTCCTCTCTATTTTAGCGAAAAGGATTGTTTTAGTGGTAACAGCAGAGCTGTTCTTTGTCTCACAGATCCTTGTGGGCCTCACATGCCATCCATGCTGGGCGATCTTTATGGGTCCAAAACTCTGAAATGCCCACTCTTCCAATCCCTTCCAAGGTCATTTTTCTACCCATCTCTTTGACCCCTTGCCATTCCCAGTCCCCCCCATCCCCCTCTGCCCCAGGATCCCCAGATTATGCTTTCTTTTTGCTTCCTTCCCCAGCCTAATTGATCTCAGGATTGGCCCTTGGCAATTTTGTTTTTGTTTCTCTCTCTTGCTCCTTTGGTTCCCGACAGCCATGGCATCCGGACCTCCTTTCAGACCTTCTGGGCATGCCATCCGTCAGCGACACCGGTCTGATTCCTTCTCTCAACCTTCCTGGGCATGGTTGCTCTCTATCTGGACTTCTTAGCTCTCAGCTGCACTCCACTTCCTTCCTTAGCCAGGCTTCCTCCTCTCTCTCAACCTGTTAGAGACCACATATACACTTCTTTAAAATCTACCAGGAGGATTTAATAAAAAGAATAGACCTGTTCTCTTATTGGGCTAAAAACACAAATTCCGATCCTTCACTGCCCCAACGCAGGCAGTTTTGGACTATGGCGGAGATTTTCAACTGGCTGCTATCTTGAACTTTCATGAGTTCAACATGGCTCATCTTATCATGTCCCATCGGGGCTTTTGTCAAGCTGCCTTGAGAGGAATTTTCCCTTTTAAAGCCTTCTTGAGAATCCACCTCTGCTATGCTCAGGAATAATCCTCCTGAAGAACATTTCTGATCCCCTAGCTTTCAATCAGGCCTTCCCTCTCAAAAAAAGATTTTTCTGTTTAGTGCTATTCTTCTTCTTTTTTATGAAATTTTCTAGCCTAGTCTGAATTTCATCGCTCTTTCGGGTTCGACTCTATATTTCCTTGTTTCTACAAGGACATTATTGGGTGTCTGACTAATCCCACCTTTGTATCTCTTATCAGCCACCTTGCAATCACAGATAATCCATTGAATTCCTGTGAAATTATCCAAACTATTCTTTTTCAAAATTTTCATTCAAGATATCGACATGTCCACCAACTCAGATATCATTTCCAACAAAACAAGAATTTATATCTTGATCAACCCATATTGAAATCAAATGGATCAATCTGAAAGGCCTTCCCTGGATAACAGGAAGGCCTTCCTGTCTCTAAAGTGAACTTTATCTAGATGGCTTTCTGTCTAGAATCTCTTATCTCATCTGCTCAGGGAAAACAGCTGTGCTCAAACCAGGGACTACTTCAACTAGGGAGCCTAGAGCCTTCTTTTAGACACTTAAGCTAGACTTCCTTTTCCCACTCCTCATACCTTGTGACCCATTACAAATTGGTTCCACTTGTCATTGGACATTGAACTTGACTTGGCCTCCAGGGACAGTCCTCAAGAGTCTGTCTGAGTCAGTTCCCCACATAGAGGTGCTAGGGGTGTCTCATCACATCGCAGGATAGAGGCCCAAGAACGCTGTCAGAACGTTACAACTTAACATTAAGTTATGTACTTAACATTTCCCAGTACTTTTGTCTTCTGTCTTCTTACATAATTCTCCCTCCTCCCCCCAGCCCTGGAGACCTTTCTACAAGAAGAGGTTGTTATGCTGGTGTTTCAGAACTGGTCCTTCTTTCATCCTGTAGGCTTTCTTTTCTTCCTTTGGGAAGTATTTATGTGTTATTGCCCCTTTCCTTTTGTCATCAAACGAGATCTGGGTACTCACTTACCCATCATGGGATATGGGGGCTGCCCGAGCTGGGTAAAGTGACTCTCGAGCTTAGCAAGTGCCCGTGGGAGCGATCGCTGGCTCTGAACCCATCAAGAAAGAAGGCGAGAAGACATAACAATATGGGAACGTTATGGTAGGTACATAACTTCTTATTTCCTTATTTCTTGCATTAACCCCACCCCCCGATCATCATCATCATTATCCCTTTCCATTTTGAATTGCAGCTTCCTGCTTGTGTTGCATAGAAGAGCCTTAGCTGTGTATCTCTAAATATCCCTTCAAATCAGTTAATAATAGACCTCCTTGTTCTATTGGGATGATCAGCCTGTCCCACTTGACCTTACTCTTTTCTCCTCCCATGTAAAGTCCTTAAACTGTTTTATTAAGCACAATTCACAACGTCTTCTCTGGTTGATATATATGCTTGACCTGTGTTTAAAATTAAAGGGACAGAAATAGTTTTACTGCTTGTAGCTTTTGCTATCCATATCCATAGGCAAGAGCTTCCAGTTTCTTGTTTTTTGTATTATGTTTTGTTTAGTCTTTTCCCACATATCCTTAGCTGCTGTAATGGAATCCATTGTAATCCCTACGCCTAAATAATTAATTTTATCATGTCCCCATAAATATTGATATTCATGTGTAGGTAAATAAGTTTATACCTATAGCCTTTGTTTTATCGTTATTAATTGTATAGCCCCCCCCAAAAAAAAAAAAAACTGGCTGAGAATATTCCATAACACCAAATATACTTTTCTGGTTCCACCAGGTACAAAATAATATCATCTGCAAATAAAGCCAACTTTGTTTTGAACACCTAATGAATTATGTCTTTGAATTTCTGAGTTCCTGATTTTCTTTGCCAGTGCTTTTAAATATAAAACAAATAACAAATGAGAAATAGGATACACCTACCTGATTCCTGTATTTAGGTGCAACTTACCAAAGAGGAATCCTCTCGCTTTGATTTTTTTGCCTCTGATCCCTTGTATATCCTTCTAATTAGCCTTCTTATTTTATCAGGAAATACAGGTGCTTCTACTGCCCTACTCATGAAATCCCAGATTAGTCTGTCAAATTCTTTCTCTGCATCAAGACTCACCAACAACAGTGGTGTTTTCTTACATTCTGCTTCCCTCTGGATCATCATTGCTCTGTTTAATGTTGTCATATGTTTGCCTCCCCTCCACAAAAGTACATTGGTTAGTATCTATTAATTATGGCATCACTGTTACTATTCTTTTAACCATTGTAGACATAAACACTTTTTAATAATTGCAGTTTAGAACTGAGACTGGTCTATATGAAGCTGGATCGGATGGGTCTTTACCATCTTTAGATATTCCAGCCACCGCAGCTTTTTTCCAGGATATTGGTACCTCTCCTCCTTTTAAAATACTATTAAACAAAACCTTCCAGATCTTTATCACTTTCTTTCCTCCTAACATCCAAACTTCCACCATAATACTATCTCTTCCTGGAGACTTTTCTGGAGATTTGGTTATATTTAATTTTATCTCATTTCCTCTTAACTTAGTTGTTGATGGCTTGGCAACAGCTCTTTCTACTTTCTGTTCCCTAAGTCGTCGTGCCAAAAGTTTTTGTGCTCTGAGTTATTTGGGATTCCCACTCATCCTGTAAACAGTGTCTTTGTTTTTGTAGTGTTTGAGTGCCCATTATCTCAAAGTGTTGTACGGTATGCACCGCAGATCGGATGGCGGATTTTATTCAAGTATCTTTATGATGACAAAGAAAGCGAGAACTTTGAGACCTTTCATAGACCTATCCTTTCTGAATCTTTATGTCAAGGTTCCAAACCTCAGTATGTTATGTCACCACACTTTACCATTCATTCCCCCACTAAGTTTCTTGGTAACGTTGGGCTTTAAAGATGCTTATCATCCCAAACATATTTCCAAAGAATTCAGAAGTTTCTTTTAAAGTTTGTGTCTGACTTACATTATCAGTTCTCTGTCTTACCCTTTGGTTTATTTACTGTACCAAGGGTGTTTACAAAATGTCTATAGTAAATCAGTCACCGAGGAAATTCACACCATATTTGGATCCATATTTGGACAATTGTTTTATATTTGTTGACTTTGTCCAGTTGACTGGATTCCCTTATGTGTTTCAAAAAGTTTTGGGACTTGTCTCACATCACTTTACATGGAATTTTTTTTTTTTTTTGCAAAATTTTCTGGATACATTCCTGGGAAAGTGTTTTTTCCTCTAAACAAAGTTGAACTGTACAAAGAAATCTTTCTGAGCTATTCCCTCCTGTCTCTGATATCTGCAAGGAATATTTCAGGGTTTTGGATTTCATGCCCTCTGATTATCGCATTTTACTTGACCAGACTTTGCTTGAGAAAAATTCACTGGTAGCTCAGGTCAGTTTGGTCTCGGCATCATCCTCACCGTTTATATTTTCTTTCAGATTCCAGAGGTGGGATTGTGAGAATAGGGAGGTACTGTGGTGGAAAGACCAGCTTTTTCTCAACCCAAGTCCCCCCCTTCAAATTCCTCTTCAGTCTGTCACAACAGATGCTTTTGACTTTATTTGGGGACCATATGCAAAGAGGTGAAAATGAAGGTCTATGGAATAAGCAGGATAGACAAAAGTACACAAATGGCTGAGGCTGTGGCAGTAATCATTGTTCTAATGGCCTTAAATCATCTCTGGTCTCTGGGACCTCTGCAAGTTGTAGATTCATAGGTGTTTACCAGGCTAACCACCGCAAGGGCCTTTGTAAGCCTAGCCACTCATATGAAATCTCTGAAAAGTTCTGATACCCTTGATAGTGTAAGCAGTGGCTTGGGAGATGAAACATTTACAAGCTAGGGCCTGGGAGGTGAACCATTTACAGGTTACCTGTGTCCTTTAGAGACCTACTGTAAGTGCCAAACCAGGGATGAATTTCCTGTTCCCTATCTGTAGAGCAGAGTATGTGATGTGTCTTTAAGAAGGGTCTACTTCACGTTGTCGAAGGCCGACAATATTGAAGCTGATATTGTCGGCACCAGATTAGCTAAAGCAAAAAAAATTGAACGTTTAAATGAAATCTTCGTAAGGGGCGATTTCCGTTTAGTTCAATGTAGTGCAGTCTCGGAGTTGGTATATTAAAGTAGGGGGTGTGGGGGGGACGCAGCCCCCCCACATGGGGGGTGCAGGGGGGAGCAGCCCCCCAGCTTGCAAAGGTAAGTTTTTATTTATTTTTGTTTTTAGGCATTTTATCTTTTGATGTTTCAGAATTCGATTATATGGTGTCGACCATATCAGATTCGATATTTTGAAACTTCGATAAGATAATATTGATGCTTTAAGAAGCATAGCAAGTGATAAACGTGCATATATAAATAGCGGGCACGTTCTGTACCCAGTGTCATTTTGGAAATGCAGCCAGAGTGAGCATGTGAGAATTAATTCAGTCAGTTTGTATAAAAGTTACCTAAGTTGAAGTTAATAAGCTACAGTTGTGATGTGTTTGTAGAGAATAAAGCTAATTGAACAGAACCCACTAAGACTCGTCTATTACATCCTGACTAGACGAGTGGCATGGTGTCAGAACCAGGATTCCAGAGATTGATATTCGGAGCCACGAGGTGCAGAGATGACAGTGAACGTAAACTAAGAGAAACGAGCATGAAAGAGCCAGAAGAGAACCAAAGGTAATGAAAACTTGCACAAACAGTTACTTCATAAAAAAGATAAAACATCACATCCCAAGAGCACAAACCACATTATTAAACATGCGAGAGGCACAAAAGATTAATTAATTAAAGGAAATGTTTAAGATATTTAATAAAACTACTAGCAGAAAAGCAAAACTAGTGTGTTTAGAGTAAAACAACCACAAGAAAAGTATGATGGCATGAAAAGAGTTTAAATGAACAAAACGAATATAGTAAGGGAAAAAAGGGCACATTAAGCATAAAGGAAGGAAGACCATTGCATGTTTTTTGGCAAAGTGCTGTGTTGTGGCATAACTACGACTTCGTATTGTATCAAGGGCATAACTAGAATTATTTGAAGTATATCACTGTGTAAAAGTTCTTGGTGTGTGCGCCTATTACTGTGCATGTATTCTGAAGAGTTTATTTGTGTGCAGAGTGCAACTGTTTTGTAAAGTACAGCTATTTCAAAAAGTTTTTTGTGCTGGGTGTGTCTGTTCGCAAAGTGCCGCCATAACAGTGTGGTAGATAATTTTTTACAGTGCAAGAAACAAAGTACCGTCATTTTGGGCAAGTTTCAGTGTGCCGTGTACTGTTTATTTGCAAAGTGCAGTTACTTAGAAATGTTTCTTACTCTGAGCCTCTTCTGTCCAGTTCATTCACACCGTGCAGTTATTTGAAATGTTTCTTATACTGATATGAAGTAATTTTTTGCTGTACAGCAATTTCAAGAGTATTACAGTGCCCACGAGACTTGTTTCACAAAGTTCAGTTATTCAGAGGCTTGTTGTGCCATTGGGCAAAGTTAAAAATACTGGCATAAATTTTTGGCATGTGTGTATGTGTGTGTATTCGTGCATATTTGCAAAATCCTTCAGTGGTATGTGTTAATATGGCAGACTGATTTTGAAAGCCCTCACCACTTATATTTGATGAGAATATTGCAGAGAATTGGAGAATATTTGAGCAAGAGTATGATATTTTTACACAAGCAGCTTATTCTGACAAAGATGTGCACACCAAGGCATTAATTTTTTTTAAACCTAGCTGGATCAGTGGCCATTGAAAGAGAGCATTAACGTGTGCATGCACCAGCAATATATGAGGGAGAAGATGAAAATCGTCATATTATTGTACGGGCTGAATCAAGGGACGACTCTGTGTGTGCAATCCCCAGACAAATATTACATTATAGAGGTATTTGTTTTACACAAGAGATCAGAAACCAGGGGAAACTTTTGCAGCTTACATTACTGACCTGAGAAACAAGGCTGAAATGTGTCAGTTTGGTGATTTAAAGATGGGTTAATAAAGGACAAACTTGTTTGTGGTATTAATACTGCTGCTGTGAGAAAGATTTTGCTTCGTGACAGTGATTAAACATTGAGTAAAGCCATTGAGATTTGTCAAATCCATGAAGTTACAGAAAGACACAGAAGTATGCTTGCAAGTGACAAGAGCATGGTTTCAGCAAGCTCCAGACCAAATGTAGATAGCATGTAACACATGGCAAACAGAAGCAGGCCTAAGCACATGGCGGCCACAGCCCCTGCTGGTTCACCAGGGAAACCACGTAGTTTTTCAGCAAGTTGCAAAAAAGGAACATGCTCGGTGCAGTACATGTGTGAGTCAGCAAAATCCAAATCCAGCTTTATTGTTAACTGTCGCAGTTGTAGTGAAAATCATGAGTCTAAAAAAGAAAAATGCTTAGCATTTGGTCAGCAATGCCTCAAATGTAAAAAAAAAAAAAAAAAAAAAATGGAACCATTTTCAAAAGTTTTGCAAATCCAAGTAAACCTCACACAGTTACAAAGAAAGGTCAAATCAAGTAAACCTTGCACAGTTACAAAGAAAGGTCACTCGAAAAAGCAGATTGATCAAGTAGAATTGCAGCAGTATTCTTTCTATGTAGATGGTGTATCAGTAATTAGTGAAAGGGTTGACGCAGTGAATTTGTTGGCAAAGAACAAAGTGTTTTGTACTGTCCAGATCAATGGTAAATCTGCTGAGCTCAAAGTAGACACTGGTTCAAAGTGTAATGTTATATCAGCAGACACCATACCTCTCAACTTCTTATTGCAAGAAATCTGGACAAAGACTAAAATAATGGGGGGAGAAAGGCCCAGAAAAAGGGATAGATTTTAAATATTGTTCTTATAAACTTAGAAAGTAGCTAGAATAATAAAATTTTTGTTAGCATGCATTTTCTGAAGGATATGAAGTACGAAACTCAAGTGTATGTCATTATATTGACTTCAGTCTTCAGTGTTTTTCCAGAAGACCACACATATTGCAAGGAACAGCCCAAAAATGTTTTGTCTTTTGGCTTTTTCCCGGTAAGGGGTCGCCACAGCAGAACTCCGGTACGCTAATGATTTGCAGCAGATTTTTACGAAACGTTTAGGTGCCAGCTCGACGGCCAACCTTCAACGAAGGCACACCCATTTACGAATGCATGTCTTTAGAACGCTACCCAACCATGGGGAGGGAACGCTACCCAACCGTGGGGAGGAAATGCAGACTCCACACAAAAGGCACTCCCAAGCCAAGCCGAAAATCGAACTGGAGAACCTCTTGCTGTGAGATACCACTGTACCACCGCCAAAAAATATGGGGCAAAAATCTGGGCATTCTGCAAAAAATCTAGACAGTTAAGGCATATGGCAGGCACATTTACTAAGGTGAGAACTAACGAACAACTCAGTGTGGCTAGTAGTGTGAAACTTTACTTATGGAGGTGAAGAAATTCAAACCGAAGGTTCAGTAGTGTTTTCATGTTATTTGGCAAAGAACTGTTACAGCTTGTTATTTTGTTTAGTTCAAAAACCTGTGCAGTCATTATTAGATCTCAGAGACAGTTTGAGAATGAATCTGCTTTCCTTTACCAAAGGAGTTCATCATATAAGTGCATATCCTAGTTCCAGTTTTTCTGAAACCATTTTTTCAGAATATGCTTATGTTTTCGGTGACAAGTTGGGCAAGCTTCCAGTTGTGTATTCTATGAAGTTAGACCCAGAGGTCAGTCCAGTAGTCAGACCAGCAAGAAAAGTTCCAATAGCTATGCAGAATAAAGTCAAGGCTCAGATGGATAAAATGGTGCAGCAAGGTGTAATTTGTCCAGTTACAGAACCAACGGAATGGGTGTCATCTGTGGTAGCAGCCAACAAAAAAGTCTCAGACAAAATCAGAATATGGATTGATCCAAGAGATTTGAACAAAGCATCGAAGAGACCGCATCATCTAATGCATACAGCTGAAGAGGGTGCAGCCCTAATATCAAATGCCACTGTTCTTTCTGTCTTGGATGCAAAAGGTTCATTTTGGCAAGTGATGCTTGGTTGCAAATCCTCATTACTGACCACTTTTGGTACCCCTTCTGGCAGGTATAGATTCCTGAGGATGCCACTTGGAATAAATTCTGCAAGTGAAGTCTTCCAGTGTGCAATGGAGAAATTTTTTTTTCAGATTATCCTTGTGCCATAATAGTAGATGATTTATTAGTTGGAGGCAGTGGTGAAGCAGAGCATGACAGAAACCTTAAGAGAGCTCTAGACAGAGCACATGAAGTGAATTTAAAGCTCAGTCCTCTAAAGTGCAAATTCAGACTACCAGAAGTTACATTTGTAGGTCATTTATTTCCCAGTACTGGCTTAAGACCAGACCCATCTAAGCAAGCAGCTATTCTTGAGATGTCCGCACCAGACATTATTCAAGCTGTACAATGTTTCCTTGGCATGGTCAACTATTTAAGCAAGTTCATACAAGAGTTCAGTGAGTTGACAGCACCTTTAAGAGAGCTAACGTGCAAAAATGTTACATGGTCTTGGTTGGAGCAGCACCAAAAGGCATTTGAAGACCTTTAAGCAGAAAATTGCCACTGCCACATACATTAAGATACTGTGATGTCAATAAACCAGTCATTCTTTCCTGTGATGCTTCAAAATTTGGTTTTGGCGCAGTTATTCTTCAGGAAGGCAGAACAGTATCCTGTGCGTCTAAAACACTTGCCCAAACTGAGGTGTAGTGTGCTCAAATTGAGAAAGAACATTTGGCAATAGTGTTTGCATGTTCAAAGTTTCATGATTATAACTCTGGTCGAGCTGTTTAGATTGAAACTGATCACCAACCTCTAGTTATTATTCTAAAGAATCCTTTGCATTCAGCTCCAGCAAGATTACAAAGAATGATGCTCAAATTGCAAAAGTATAACTTCAAAATGGTCTATACAAAAGGCAAACTTTATCTGGCTGATACCTTATGCAGATCACCCAGAAATACAACGGAACAGCTTGACACAGAGAATTTTGACTTTGGTGAAATGGCAGTGCATAATTTTTTTACCACGAGAGTTGATGAGCTGAGAGATCATACAAAGACTGATCCAATTTTGCAAAAGCTCAACCGTTACATTAACATTGGATGGCTGTTAAAGCAATCTAGTGAATCTCCTGAAATGCAAACCTATTTTCCTTACACAGATGATATGTTGATGGAAGATGGCATTATTTTTCAAAGATCCTAAAATTGTTGTTCTTGCTTCCTTACAACATGATTATATCCAGATTTTGCATTGTGGTCACCCAGGTTCCGACTGTACCAAAAGGAGGACGAGAGAACTAGTATTATGGACTTCACTAGTGAAAGACATTGATAAAGTACTTACTTTCTTCTTGTTCAGTATGCAATAGTACTAAACCGCATTTACAAAGAGAACCACTTCAGCTAAGTCAAGTTGCTTAACTACCTTGGTTAACAGTAGCCACTGACATATTCAAGTGGAGCAATCAGCATTACTTAGTATTGGTAGACTCTTATTTGAACTGGTTTGAGATCGATTTACTACCTAACCTAACATCCACTGCTATAACTAAGATGAAACATCCTTTTTCAGTCCATGGTAGTCCACACAAAGTTATTTCTGACAACGATACTCAATTTACTAGTTAGTTATTTTAGAAATTTGCAAGAGAATGGGACTTTGTACATGTTACTAGTAGTCCAGAATATCCACAGTCAAATGGACTAGCTGAACGTGCAGTGCAGAGTACAAAGCAATTGAAGGGTCAATGCGTGACAGTACCGATGTCTCTTTGAATTTACTTAATCTCGGAAGCATACCCTGTGATGATATACTTCGCTTGCCTGCTCAGAGACTTCTGTCCAGGCAAATGAGAACAACATTGCCTATTAGTTCCAGTTTATTGAGGCCTAAAGCTAAAAACAATAGAACCATCAGAGCTTAATTATTGAAGAAGAGTTCTATCCAGAAGTCCAGTTATGATAAATCGATCAGATTTCTTCATCTATTGAAAAGAGAGACAGTGAGGATACAAACGGCGAAAGGTTTCGACCAGATTGGTCAAGTAATGGGTATATGTACCAAGCAGATATCCTACTTTGTAGAATCTGAGGGTGTGCAGCATAGGAGAAATCTCAGACATCTCCTTCCTATACCAGAATCATTATTGCAGCATTGTGCCTGTTATACAGACTCTAGATCTCAGAGCCAACCAGACAATGTTCCTGTTCCAGAATGTGTCCTACCTTCTGATTTCATTCCCGATGATGTTCTCTATATTCCTAAGGTTGAACATTCAGCATTGCATGATCTATTTCTCACAGAGGGAGGATGTAGAGCAGTGTGTGTGTGTGATGTGCCTTTAAGAAGCATAGCAAGTGATGAACATGCGTATGTAAATAGCAGGCACATGCTGTATCTAGTGCCGTTTTGGAAATGCAGCCAGAGAGTGAGCATGTGAGAATGAATGCAGTTAGTTTGTATATAAGTTATCTAAGTTGAAGTTAATAAGCTATAATTGTGATGTTTGTACATAATAAAGCTGCTTGAACAGAACCCACAAAGACTCTTCTATTACATACTGACTAGATGAGCGACACCATCCAGTTGTCTAGGTTGCACTTGAATTGAGTTACAGTGAAACTGTGCTTCACATGGATGGGGAGCCTGTTCCAGAGACTGGGTAATCTCTGAGATACATACCTGTCTGTCCAGCAGGTCCAGTTTATATCACAGACAAGATTTAAGTCTTTAGAACGGGTAATTCTGGTGCTTTTTGTTTTGCAGAATTGCAGGAGGTCTGTCAGAGTGGGGTCTGACAATGCCCTGTATGTCTGCATAGATCTCCCCTAAAAAGCCTGTAGGAGATAGAATCCTAGGTAAGTGTAAGGCTAGCTGCCCTTGTTAGCCATTTTAAACCTAGCCAGTTTCCCTCAAAGGTGAGAATCATACCCTGTTTTTTGTGTCTGTGAGGTAAACACCTTACTCCTAACGCAGACATTACTACAGTGATGTATATCAACAAACAACGAAGTACCAGATCTTGCCCACTTTGCAGGCCTGACATGGCAGACTAGTAGGTACCAATTGAGCTCAGTTTGACTCTTCAGAGCAAAACCTTG
Organism: Protopterus annectens; assembly: GCF_019279795.1. Classification (NCBI taxonomy): domain Eukaryota; kingdom Metazoa; phylum Chordata; order Ceratodontiformes; family Protopteridae; genus Protopterus; species Protopterus annectens. The sequence goes on along the minus strand of NC_056729.1, from coordinate 1,792,674,719 downwards.
AAGCAGACAAGCTGATACAGGACCAGGACATTCCCTTGCAAATGGAAGCTACGCTCCGGGGTCTTCCAGGAATTGACCTAACAGTGAGTAACGCCCCAAATAGATCATTTTGCCTTTCAAAACAGACAAAACAAAAGTCTTCCTCAGAAATCCTTACAAACAGACCTGGAAGATGGATGCTTTCTCATTCCCATAGATAGGAATGTTCCTCTGTGCTTTTCCACGGATATCCAGGGTTGTTGTAAAGATACAGAAGGACTCCATAAAGATAGTGATGGCGACTCCCTTTTTGGCCCAGGCTACAGTAGTTCTCCATTCTTTTAAAATTTGCCAAGGACAATTACCATAGTCTCCTCCACAGACTGGATTTACATAAGACAAGGGTTGTTTGATATCCTCCAACCAGAAATTACTTCAGTTAACTTCCTGGATGACAGAGTTTTGATTTCTTTGAGGCAGACATTTTTCTGAGGACATGTAGCAGGTACTAAAGAAAAAAAATGCTGTTAGAAAATCATATATGTGCCAATGGAAGGGATTTTCTCATTGGTGCCAGAAGCAGAGGCATCCAGGCTTTAAAAGGTCCCAGATTATGTATGGATTTTTGCCTTCTGGCCTTTTCTTATTTATCAGTCAAATTACTCTTTCGGCCATTTCTGCTTTTCTGCCCTTGGATCCCACCTGTTCTATCCGTTCTTAAGTCAGTCGGGTTTTGAAAGGGGTTTTACTTATCTTTGCACCTAGAAAACAGGAGCATTCCCTTTGGGATTTTTATATAAAAATAAAACTAACAAAAAAAAAAAAACACTTTGTCCATTCAAGCCATCTCATTGTTCTAATTTAAGGTTCTTGACTTGAAAAACTGTGTTATTCATTGCTCTGACTATTGCAAGTATAGTGTCTGAGTTGCAAGCACTTATGGTGAGTCAACTTACCTCATTTTCCAAAATAACAAGAGTTTATTTGAGACAGAAAGCCGAGCCCTGGTAATGCTAGTGTAGCTCCCCAGTGCGTGGGGGGGACAAAAGTAGCAGGGTTAACCACTTGCTGGTCCTCCGATCCCTTTGGAAGAGATGTCTAGTGGTTGGCATGTTTCTGATGTCACTGTAATTCAGTTAGAGGGTTGTGTTCCTGTTGTTGCCCAGAGCAAGGAAAGGAGATTAGAGACAACAGCCTTGCTCTAGCCTCAGTAGAAGACCTGAAAAGGAACTAGGTGTAAGTAAAGTGCCAATTCTCATCTATTAGCCCAGCAGTGGAAGGCCCATGAACAGTGTCTCCTGATATTATGGAAACCCTGGTCCTGGTTGAAAACAAACAAGATTAAGAAATGTATAACTTTATTAGCCAAAATTGCCAGAACTAAAAGCCAGTATAAATCCTAAAAGTCAGCAGAGTATGCTGAGTTCGCTGTTCTCTTATCCTGAAGGTTCGTTCAGGTAGCCCTTATTTCCATTGGTTATTCAGTATCTCAAAACCTGTGGGAAAGAGATTCTAAAGGCTAAAACTGTGGTAACAGACAAAATTTTACTGCAGTCTCAATGAACACTCATAGGTCGAGGTTTTTTTCCCTTGACAAAATAAAATTGTTGTGGCTCCAGTTATTTGGGCTATTATTTATTTTATTTTATTTTAATTAATTAATTAATTAATTAATTAATTAATTAATTAATTAATTAATTTATTTATTTATTTATTTATTTATTGCATTTGTTTACCAGGAAAGTCCAGTGGCCTAGGTGAGCCCATTTTCAGTAGATGCCCGGGTTGAAAAGCTCCACATAAGTCACATTACAGAAATACAAATATCAAAAGTACAAATAACAAAAATGTAGCACTATTTACAGTTTTTTAGCAATTCCATTGCAGTTTTATGGTGGTCCATCAATGATGTTAACATTTACTTTTGGTCCTATAGATGCCATAGACATTACTGGTTGGGAGGCAGAAAAAAACAATAACATTGTATACAATTATTTACATGCATTTAAATCTGTGTAGGCAGTGTAGTAACAGTCATAGGTATGGCTGCAGACCTGCTAAGAGTGCATACCTGTAGCCCCAGAGAGTGGTCTGTCTAGGCAGTGTAGTAACAGTCGTAGGTATGGCTGCAGACCTGCTAAGAGTGCATACCTGTAGCCCCAGAAAGTGGGAGTAGTGAGAAGATTTATTTTTGGCCTGGCATAACCAGCAGGTAGAGAGGTGTTGTCTGAGGGATTTTTTAAAGAGAGCAGGGTATGAGATGGAGGTTATTGAGGTTGGGAGGTTATTCCAAAGTTTGGAGGTAGTGAAGGAGTAAAGCATTTGGCCAGGTGGAAGTTGAGGTTTATTGACTTTAAGTAGAATTTTGTTTTCAGATCTAAGGTGTCTGTTTGGATGATACAAAGTTAATATAGAGGAGGGAGCTGGACAAGCTGTTGGTTTATATATTATTTTATGTGCAGTAATTAAGTGGAGGTAGTTGAGAGTGCAAGTTCAAGCCAGTTTAGTTGTTGCAGTGAGGAACAGTGATGTGATGATGAGCTAGCATTTGTTGCAAATCTAGCAATTTTATTGTAGCATATATCAAGTTTATTTTTTAGTGAAGAGTGTATATTAGTGAGGATGGTGGCACCATATAGGAGGGATGGAAGTAGGAAGACCAAGGCTAGTGTTCTTTTGGCATTATTATTTAGGTATTAGCTATGTCTGTAGAGGGTACCTAGCTTCTGGTGCGTCTTTTTGATGTTATTGAGTATGTGGGGTTCAAACGTTAGGAGAAACCCTAACAGTTTAGTACTGGGGACAACATCTATGGAGATTATTTTGGGAGAGGATAGAGAATTCAGCCCTGTTCAGGGGTGTTGTTTTTTTTGGGAGTGAATAGAATCAGCTTGGTCTTGCTTGGGTTGAGAGCGAGGTGATTATTTGACATCCATTTTTCGGTGGATGTGAAGGCATTTTGGGTTAGTAGTTGAAGCTCAGAAGGGGTTTTTGCAGTGCAGATAATTGTTGAGTCATCTGCATATTGTATTACGTCAGCCTGTATTAGTGACTCATGGAAATTGTTGATGAATAAGTTGAATAGTAGGGTCCCAGTTTTGAGCCGTAGGGGACACCTGTGGAGATTTTTAAGAAGGTGGAAGAGGATTGCTGCCATTTGGTTGATTGGTATCTGTCAGAAAGGTAGCTAGAGAACCAATTTAGGGTTGGGGGTGAGACACCTAGGTTATTAAGTTTAGAGAGTAATACGGGGTGTGAAATTATATCAAATGCCTTTGAAAGGTCAAGGAAGAGTGAAGAGACGATCAGACCTGAATCGCGTGCTCGATTTACTGTATCCAAAAAGGAGATGAGGGCTGTATTTGTGCTATGGCCCGGTCTAAAGCATTGTTGGGTAGGGGTGAGTAGTTGGGTGTTGATTAAGTGGTTGATTAGTTGGGTGTGGGCACATTTTTCAAGTATTTTAGAGATGGGGGAGAGAATGGCTATTGGCCGGAAGTTTGAGATGTTGGAATTTTTGCCAACTTTGTGCTGGGGCAGAATGTAAGTTTTTTTCCAGATATTGGGTACGTAAGACTCTTGGGATTGATCTTAGTATACTAATTGGGTAAGCTATGGAATCTGCAGTTATTTCTAGGAATTCAGCAGGTAGGTTGTAAGGAGCACAGGATCAGGGTTTAAGTTTATGAAGCAGCTTCTTTATGGTGCTTGTGGGTATGGGACTGAAAGAAAAAGATGGTGGTGGGGATGGTTTAGAATAAGTAGTATATTCGTCTGGTGAGTTTAGGCTTGAAGAGGGGAAAGTAGTGGTCAGCTTTGCAATGGTGTCAATAAAATGTTTTGAAGCAAGAGGCTATATCTGAGGGGGTTTCATCAGGATATGGGCAGGGATTGGAGTTAGACCCTAGGTGAATAAGGGAATTTATTGTTTCCCAGAATTTGTGAGGGTTTAGTCTATGCTGGTTTTGTAGCTTATGGTAATAGTCTTTTTTTATCTTAATAACCTGTCTTTTGGCTTGATTACGTAGTTTGTATTGTGCCAGGTCAGCTGGGTTTTTGTGTTTTTGCCATGTTCTCCATGCTTTATCTTTAGAGGACATTATTTGATTTGTGGGTTTTGTCTGCCAAGTTGCATGGTTAGTCTTGACTCTGTTTAGTCTGGGTGGTGCTACCCCATCTAGGATTTTGAGAAATGTTGAATTGAATAATTTAACTGCTTCATGTAGGGGAATGTTATGTAATGGAGTCCAGTTAGCATTATATAAGATTTCATTTAGAGATTCTGGAGAGAAATTGGACAAGTCTCTTATTAGTTTTAAGCAATGATTAGTGGTTGTTTTAGTAGTTTTGCAGATGGTGAAGGCTGGTAGATGGTCGCTGATAGTGTTTGGTAAAATTTCAAAAGTGGAGATTTTATTTGGGTCAGAGACAAGGATCTAATCTAAGGTTGAGCCTTGTTTCATTTGATTGCTGGGCCTGGTTATATTGGAAATTACTTGGATGTAGTTGTATAGGTAGGTTGATATTTGTTTGGAGGTTTTGATTGGTGATATTTGACCAATTTATATTTACATCCCCTAGTATGATAGTTTCATTTTGAATATGTTCGGAAGACCCGGCTAGAATCTCTTCTAGAATGGGAATGTTATCGCCTGGGGGAATGTATAAAACTATGATGCATAGGGTTTTGTGGTTATTTGGTTTTAATATTACAACCAAGAGTTCAGCAGGGGAGAAATGTGGAATGGGTTTTGAATAGGGAACTATGGTATAGCTACTTGGGTATATTAAGGCAACACCCCCACTCTTTTTTTGTGTGATCTGTCCTTTCTAAGGCATGAATAGTTGTGGGGTAGAAATTCTGTATTATTTATGCATGGCTTCAGCCATGTCTCAGTCATAGCTGTGAAATCAGGTCTGTTTAGGTGTAACCATGCATGGAAGTGGGGAATTTTGTCTCTAATGCTTCATATATTAATGGTAGTAAAGTTTACAGATTTGATGGTATTTGGTCAGTTTTGGATTTTGGAAAGCTGCCGTGGGTTTGGGTGTATATTCCCACATTTTATTAAGTTAGAAAGGGTGTTTTTGAGTGGAATGGTGTGGCTGTCTTTTGGTTTTCTGGCAGTAATAATGTTTGGGATAGTTATGGTAGACTTTGTGTTGTTGGAAGATTTTTACTTTGGCTAGTAGAAATATGTCTGTAGAAAATATGGTTGAGCCTATTGAGGAATAACTAGGAAGAGTTTGTGTGTAGGTAGAAGTTGAGTGTGTAAGTTTGAGGTATGTGATTTGTGTCATGCGATGTTAGAAGAGTAGATAGAGATGAAAAGATATAGTTAGAATTATTGTAATAGTGTGGAGAGGCATAATGGTAGACTGGGAAAAAAATAAAAGAGAGAGGGAGAAAATTTGTAGTAAAGAAAGGGGAGTAGAGAGAAAGAGGTGGTGTGAAACTTTAGTAGGAGGTCTATAGCTGTTTGTGATGTATATAATTGAAGGAGAGTAGATGTAGGGATTAGTTAGAGGTTTTGCAAGGAGGTAAAGAATTAGTAAGGTGGTATGTAGATATGCAAAGTTGAAAAAATTACACTACAAAATGAAGCACTTTTTTAACAAATAAATGCTCCTACATATACAAGATTATAATATCAACAAATCATCCGCAACATTTAGATTATAACTAACTAATAATAAAAAAAGGATGTATATAAAAATACCCTTATGTCTAAGATGTTATCACAAGACTGTGCATTAAATTAACAGAAAGAAAAAATTTAAGTCCAAATATAAAGTCCCAAAAAAGGAAACAAAAATCCAGGATATGTCCTGGCAAACAGTACCTTGACACAGCAGAAAAGTGTCTCAATGTTTGGACAACGTCGTCGCTTGAAGTAATCACAATTGCAGTAGGAATAATAATGAAGAGAAGGGACTAGATTTGCCCAACTAAACGATCCCTTAATACAACATTAGAGAATCCCAACAAAACAGAATGGTGCCATCAGCTGAGGTAATCCAAGTTGCAACGAAACTGTTACCAAATCATCTCCACAATAAATGGACATGAAAAGGAACTAAAATCACCCTAAGTAATCACTCAATATAACATGAAAAAGTTCCAGTAAGCACAGCCGTTAACTTGAATAGTCCAAAATGTTGTAATTCACTGCCAAATAATGTTCCCAACTAACCTCCACTCAAAAAGCAGCAAAGAAATGACAATAAGGTTAACACAGTCATTAACTTGAGTAGTCCAAGACGCTGTAATTCACTGCCAAATAGTGTCCTCAAACTGACCTCCACTCAAGAGCAGCAGAAAAACAACAGGTTAGCCAGAACATAGTCTCTTCTCTGTCACAAAGTTGAATAGCTTCTAAGCTGAGGTTCTTGATCATGTAGTCGCAATGGCTGGTCGGGCTGCTGATGCTGTGGCCTAGTCGTGACCCATCCATTTTCAGATTCCTTGATAGCACCTTCGTTTGGTTCCCCCTTTTGTGACAGGGCTACATGGTGAATGTTCGCCTTTCTGCAAAGCCTTCAAAAGCAGTACAGAGGTGCTTCTTTTAAAATATGCTCAGCAGAGGACTGGGCTGTATGGATTTCTGAAGCAGCTTGATTAATCCACTGATCCTTAGCGGCTCCGTCGATCAGAATAAATGAAGTGCCGTATTCTTCATATGTACACAATGCTATGTCTGAGCTTAAAAGGACACATTACAGACCCACAGCTCTTCTTAAATTCCAGAAGCTGATGCTCCCATCACGTGAGCACTTTTTTACAAAGGTAATGCTACTACAGATGACGCAAGCAAATCCGGCAACCATCGCAAGCTGTCAAACGATGTGTTTCTTGCAGCCATTTCCAAATCCAAGATTTTCTGTGGCCCCGATCTCCTCCAAACCTTTTATGTCGCCTCAATATCAAATAATAAGAAGGATTTTGGCATTCTGACTTATAACAGTAGTACACTTGTGTGTTACCATTTCCATGAAAAAATAAACAACTTAACATTGGATTTATGGCTAAAATGACAATTGTGTATGTATCGGCTTTAGGAATTTAAGTCCAATTGTTTGGGATATTGTAGCTTATCAGTGCTATGTTCCGCAGACTGCAAGTTGGATTAATTAGGCTGATAGGTCTGTAATTCCCTGGGTCCATGGTAGGAAGTCCCCTTTGTGTAGAGGCATAACATATTTTGTTTTCCATACCTTAGGGATGTATTCTGTGGCTAGGCTTTAGTTAAGTTCAGGAGGGCCTCGCCAAGGTCTTGTTCATTGCAATTTATTAGGTATCCAGTTAAATTGTCTAAGGCCATGGAAGAGGTATTTTTAGTTCTTGATTGCACATTAAGGGCCTGCTCCATGGTGATCTTAGAGTGCTGTATGGGACTAGGGGATTTGTGGAAATTCATTGACTATTTCAGGGATATAGTTAGTGCAAGATCTGTCTGCAGCTGAGTTAGCTATAATTTTAGAGTTTCTGCTGGTTTAATTTCTTCAAGTCTTTTGGGTTTCTAATACCATGATGGGAATGGACCAACCCCATTCTTAAGTAAAGTTCATGAAATTAGTATTGCTTAAGTCTTTGATCTTGGCCAAAACTGCTGTTCGTAGCATCAGCAATGTGACCAGAATTGACTTTCTGCAGTTTATATGGAGTTAATACATCGTTAGCACATCTAAATATGACTGTAAATTCTTTTTTATGATACCCTTTGCTCCTACTACTATTGGAACTGTTTGGGTATCCTTCTTCCACATTGCCTTCATTTCTGCCTGCAGATACTGGCATTTTTGTGTCTGTGTACATAAGACACAGTAATCACTAGGTATAGCAATTTCAATGATCCATGTTGCTTTTGTATTTTTATGGACTACTGTATCTGGTTTTCTCATATCTACTTTTTCAACTGTTGGTAATGGGTGATCCCATGTGATATAAACTCGTCATTCTCTATAACGCTTTGTGGCTCACGTTTCCAATGTTTTTAGCTACTTCAACATTGTAATGTTTGCACAATTGCCAGTGCAGCTGTCATGTCACATTAGTATACAAGCCCTTTGTCATTAGTGTCTCACCCAACAGTAAGATGTGCGACTGTTTCTCTGATTCCGGTTTTGTTTTACAGAACCTGCATTTGTCTTTCTCCCATATATTCAGTGGACTTTGCAAACCAACTTGCATGTACTCCACTGTCCTGGGCGACCAGTATCAACCTCTCAATGTTTGGTTTAAATTCACATCTCCTTAACCTTTCCTGTATCCGATCCTGATCAACACAAGATTGTATCAGAAATTTTTTTCACTTGCAGCTGTACTTATGCTTTTTTCACATTTCTTGCCTTCTCATCCGATCTTTCTTTTGTTTTTTTGTCACTTTCAGTTGCTGCATGAGTTTTGTCAGCTTCTGATTTGATTTTCATTCCTGTTTGACTTAGTAGACAACCGCTTCAGGTAACAAATACTTACAATTTTAACATTTGAAAACAGAGCTCAAATAACCATATGACATACAACAACCAAATCAGGTTGCATCATTCTCCCATTCAATATAAAAATAATTAAATCCTTAATGGAACATTTGCTTAGTATGTACATACTGTTAAGAAGAAATATTAGTTGCATTTCTGTGAACTGCTGGAAAGCTGATAGATTTGCTGTGAGCTGCAGAGTTGGAATCTATTCCAAACTGATAAGTACACTTTTTGCAACTTAATTTGCACTGTGCTGTATTTATACACTTGCCTATTATTTATAATGGTGCTGTATTGTTTCTGCCTCTTGTTGTCTTCACTATGTTTTTTTCTCAGGGTAGCTCAGAAGCTAGTTTCAGGGAGGGGGTTGTTGAGCCAGCCCACATCCTAGCTGTTGGTCATTGCCTAAGGTGTATTTTCATTGCTGTAAATCCAATACAGACTTCATTTCTGTAAACTGATGGAAAACTGATAGATTTGCTGTGAGCTGCAGAGTTGGAATCTATTCCAAACTGATAAGTACACTTTTTGCAACTTAATTTGCACTGTGTTGTATTTGTACACTTGCCTATTATTTATAGTGGTGCTGTATTGTTTCTCTCTCTTGTTGTCTCCACTGTGTTTCTCCCACCCACCGTCCCTGTTCTTGTCTTGGTGTTAATCTTGGTGGCTTTAAAACTGCCTGCCCCTCTAGTAAGTTTGTATTTGGATACTCCTCCTGGGCCCATCTCATTTGCTCACTCAACTGAGTGCAGTGAGATCATATTCTGATTTCAAGCACTCCTACTTTGTACAAAGAGAGCATTTGAGAAGGACAGCCCTTGTAGCCACTTAATCCTGCTGTGCTCCCTCCCTCAAAAAAAAAAAAAAAAAAAATATATATATATATATATATATATATATATATATATATATATTCAGCTGCTCTTACTGTAACTGTCTTAGTTGCTGTTATCTGTTCAGTTGTTCTTACTCTGCACTTATTACTGCTTGTTAGTAGCCTTCTAATTTAATGCCTTCTGCACTTGTTTTTTAGTCCTTTGTTAATTTAATTGCATTTAATTAAACTGTATTTGCTGTAATATTGATACACGTGTGCTAGCCTGCACTGCATTTGCATTGTATTTACTGCTGTTTTAGCTGCTTTTCTGTAAAAAAAAAAAAAAAAATCCTAGCTTGTTTCCTGCCTTTCCTGTAACTTGTCTAGTCCAGATGCAGACTTGCTGTATCCACGACTGTTTGTAAGCTCCTGAGCCCCCCAAGCCTTTCTGTGTTGGAGGGAAGCCTTCTAGCTTATCAGTGGGAGTGGTAAGCATTAGGTAGCCTATCTACCACAAGAGGAGAGGTTTCTGGCCCAGAAATGATAGTTTATTGGCCGTTTGGTAAGCTCTTCCATCTCTTTCATCCTTCTGATTCAAAAGCTTGTGTTTGCGCTTGTTTCCTACCTTTCCTGTTACTAGTCTAGCCCAGGTACAGATTTACTGTATCCAGGACTCTTAGTAAGCTTCTGAGCCCCCCAAGCCTTTCTGTGTTGGAGGAAAGCCTTCTAGCTGATCAGTGGGAGTGGTAAGTATTAGGTAGCCTATCTACCACAAGAGGAGTGGTTCCTGGCCCAGAAATTGTAGCTACTGGCCATTTGGGCAGTTTTTTCCCCATCTCTTTCAACTTTCTGGTTTAAAAGCCACACTTACGCTTGTTTCCCACCTTTCTTGTAACTAGCCTAGTCCAGATGCAGAGTTGCTGTATCCAGGACTGTTTGTAAGCTTCTGAGCCCTGCAAGCCTTTCTGTGTTGGAGGGAAGTCTTCTAGCTTATCAGTGGGAGTGGTAAGCACTAGGTAGCCTATCTACCACAAGAGGAGTGGTTCTGGCCCAGGAAATTCTAGTTTATTGGCCGTTTGGGCAGTTTTTCCATCTCTCTCAACTTTCTGGTTTTAAAGCCCGTGTTTGCGCTTGATCCCCACCTTTCCCGTAGCTAGTCTAGTCCAGGGACAGATTTGCTGTATCCAGGAATGTTTGTAAGCTTCTGAGCCCCCCAAGCCTTTGTGTTGGAGTGGAGCCTTCTAGCTTATTAGTGGGAGTGGTAAGTACTAGGTAGTCTGTCTACCACAAGAGGAGTGGTTCTTGGCTCAGGAATTGTAGTTTATTGATCATTCGGGAAGTTGTCCATCTCTTTCAACTTTCTTGTTTAAAAGACCACATCTGCGCTTGTTTCCCATCTTTCCTGTAACTAACCTACTGGAAAGCACTAGAAAGCCTTAAACTGATACAAGCCTTCTAGCTTAAAAGAGAGACTTTGGAGTGATTGAGTATCGGTTTTCTGTATTTTCTTGCTGTACTTAACTTTTTTCCGCCTAAACGCTGATTTTCCAGCACTTTTTGTGATTTAAAAGCTTGTCTTTTTTTCACATATTGTACTTATTTGACTACCAGCCCTTTTAAAAAGTTGTTTTTTGTTTAAATATACTGTTGTAGGCTACACACTAAAATGTGATAGCATTTTCGGATCGCTTGTAGTCGTTTAAAGCTGTTTTAAGTGTACTTTTTACTGTTTTTGCCTTATCTTTTCAAAAAAAAAATGTTCTTGTTTCCCACCTTTCTAAGCTAGTATAGTCCAGTTTTCAGGCTAGTGCTGAATTCAGGGCTGTGTTACAAGTTTGAGTTGCCCATACCTTACTTGGATAGAGGGAAGTTTCTCTGTTCATCTGTGAGGGAGGGGAACATTGAGCAGCCATCTGTCCCTGGAGGAGTGGTTCCATCCCAGAAGTTAGTAGTTTAAAAACCGCGTTTGCACGGTTTTGTGCGCTGGGCAGCACCGGTTAGCTAGGGCTAAATTATTCCCGGCTCCAAGTCCCTCTTCAGTTTTTCACTTGAAACTAGTCTAACTTTCGACCTAAGCACTCAAAAAGCATCCTACAGTCCAGCACTTGCTCAGACCTAATAGCAAGCACTAATATACCCCGACACTTGATTGCCCAGCAGGGCAAGGCTCTTTATCCACCCCTCACCAACCAAGTGACTAAGCAGCTCACCCTACTATTCAGGCATAACCAAAGGGCAACTTCAGGTGCACTCTCCAGTCCAGCTGGTGAACTTGGGTATCCTGAGGCAATCTTACAACTGCCTTATGTGCACAGACAGCCCTCTCTTCCTACCACAAAACACTAACATATGCGAGAGATGCAGTTATACAGCCAAACTGGAGGCTAAGGTCTCTCCACCCGAGACTGGAACAGACAGTCATGAGGAGAAGGTTAACACTTGCACCACACCTCCAGCCTCACATAGACCTACTAAACCAGTACTGGCAAAAAATACACAAAATTATACTCAGAGGCTCTAAATAAAAACCTGCAAAAGCATCAGAGAGCTCCAAAGCAGACACCCAAAAAACCTGCACCTCCCGTCACAAACCAGACAACACATAAAACACAAAATCAATGTGCTGCACAATCACAGCCCTTAAGGCAAAATACCATACCTAACACACTAGTAACAGGTGACTCTATAGTCAGCCACACTGACGTCCCACTCACTAGGCTGGACAAGGAGAAGGTTACTGTTGGCTGCCTGTCGGGAGCCAGAATCCGCCACATAACAAAAGCACTCGGGTCACTCCAGAACAAGTACAAATATGACTATCATTGTTCATGTTGGTGTGAATGGCCTGAGACATACCTCCCAGGACTGCATGAAAAGAGACATGGAAGAGCTGTCTGATCATGTAGCCCAGGCGGATATGACCCTGACCCTGAGTAGCATCCTGCCCTCACCAAGAATGATACTTCAGTATAAAGAAAAAGTGATCAATTTCAGCAATTGGCTAAGCTTCTGGTGGCATTCAAAGGGGATCCAGTGTCTGTCAGCCTGGGATGACATGCTCGACAAGCCACATTGCTTCGCAAGAGACGGCTTGCACCTGTCACCCCTTAGCTTTCGAATACTGGCCAAGTCTCTTGCTGCCCTCATAGTGCCTTTTTTAGGCAAGGCTCAAAATTCAAATCCACATCCGTAAACAGCACAAGTAAAAAAATGAGGATTATGCTACTCAACGCCAGGAGTTTAAAATCTCAAAACGCATGCGCTCGAAGCACTCCTAAGTATGGAGAACATCGACATCTGTGCAGTAACTGAAACCTGGTTCAAGGCTCCAGAGAGAACTCCAGCAGTACTGGGTTACAACTCATACCACACATTTCGGCCACAGAACACGAACCGAAACACAAAAGGAGGGGGTGTATCCATATTCATCAAGGAAACCCATACCTCCATGTTAGTGGCGCAGCATGATACCTCTGAGATCATCCATGTGCAACTAACATCGGGCAAATCTGCAGTGCAAATTGTGGCCTGCTACGGATCACCCTCCATGACCCAGGACCACCACTCCGCCTTTCTGGAGACACTGGAAAACATGAAGGTCCTACCGAACATCCTGGTATTGGGCAATGTCAATTACCCTACCATTAACTGGGAAAACAAACTCCCAGGCTCAGCACTTCCTGGAATTTATCAACTCATATGCCCTGGATCAGCTGGTAAACTCCCCCTACCAGCGGCCACAACATTTTGGTCCTGGTCATCACCAACATGGGTGACAGGTGTTCCGCACCGGAGGTCAACCCGTCACGGGTTAGATCAGACCATAAACTAATCACTCTGGATGTCCGCACCCCACCACCACCCCCAACCAAGGAAACCACAGTGAAAAACTTTTCTAAATCAAACTTCACCTTACTTAAGGCAGAGGTGGTAAGTTTCACAGCCCCCACGCTAAAGGATAACACTGCCCAAGATGCAGAATCCTTTACAATTGCACTCTGAGCACCTATGAGGATGCATGGATTGTGCCATCTCTAGCAAAACCAAGACTCACTCCCCTAAGAGAAGGAAACCAGTCTGGTGGACCCCTGCCATAAACAGGTTATACAACAAAAGGAGGAAACTAGTTCAGAAAAAAAGCAAATCCCAAGAAGGAAAGACATCCCTGATCAGTATCAGTAAGAAACTAAGGTCCCTCATAAAATCATCCAAGGCTAACTTCGAAAGAAAAATAGCCAAGGATTCGAAAGATAACCACAAAGCCTTCTTTAGCTATGTCAAGAATCTAAGTGGCAACTCGCAGATATGCTCTGAGCTAGTGCAAAATAGCACAAAATGTACTGAACCTACTGATATTGCCAACATCCTGGCAGATAGATTCAGTGCAAACTTCACCTTCCTCTCACCTTCAAAAGGGCCCACAACAATACCAGAAAAGTGTAGTGTCCCGGAAATCACAGAAGCACAAGTGAAAACAGCCCTTTCAAAAGCTAAAAACACAGCATCAATGTGGCCAGATGGTGTCCCAGGCTTCTTCCTGCACAAACTGCAGAACAAACTAAACCCCACCTAAACACGCTGTTCAACCTCAGACTCTCCACAGGCTACGTGCCCATAGAATGGTGCACAGCAGCGGTTATTCTGCTCCACAAAGGAGGGGCCACAACTGACCCTGGTAACTATCGACCCATAAGCCTGACTAGCCTGGTCTGCAAGGCTATGGAGCGCATCATCCTGGAACTCATTAACAAAGACATTGGGAACCTCCAAACACTTGACCCGACCCAGTTTGGCTTTGTTAAGGGCAGATCATGCCTACTAAACCTGATTGACTTCTTTGAGACAGTCACCAAGGCCATAGACAAGGGAAAGATGGTTCACACAGCCTACCCTGATCTCGCCAAGGCGTTCAACACCATTCCTCACTCTGCTATTATAGAAAAACTCACCAGCCTGAACATAAACCCGCGCATCACAAGATGGGTTGCAAACTGGCGTACAGACAGAAATCACACGGTAAGAATAGCGGGCTCCAGGTCTGACTCTAAACCAGTCACAAGTGGTGTCCCACAAGGCTCAGTCCTGGGACCCCTACTGTTCGACATATACTTCTCAGAAGTACAGGCAAACCCAGGAGGACTATGGCTAACCAAGTCCGCCGATGACTGCAAACTGGGAGCCATAAGTGACTCTCCGGCTGACACGGACATCCTTCAGAAAAGGCCTTACTGAGACAGACACCTAGTGTCAAAGTCATGGCCGCAAGCTAAATGCCAAAAAATGCATAGTCATCCTGTTTGGGAAAAACAAAAAACCCATGAACTACCGCATAGGTGGCAGCCCCCTTTTACAATCATATTGCCAAAGTAGTTAGGAAATCCTTCTATGTGGCCCATCTAATTACTAAAGGGTTAGCATCTAGAAATAAAGAGGTTATAGTGCCCCTCTACTCGTCACTCATCAGACCCATCATAGAGTACAATGCCCTATTTGGGATGTACCTCACAAGACACTTCCAACAGCTGAAAAGACCATAAAAGCACCTCACCAAGAGGATTACTGGCCTCAAACATATGTCCTATGCAGCCCGACTGAAAAAACTCTGGCTATACGTATCGCTTACTCGGAGGTGATCTCTGCCTAACTTACGAAGCCATGTCCAACTCAGAATTGATGGACATGCTCCACCTAAAAAAATCCAAGTCACTGCGAGCCACGTGCTCTAGTGCGCTAAACCTTGCCACAACAATAAGTAGAACATGCTGGCGGGATAGATTCCTGTCACAGAGACTCCCCATGTATTGGAAAAAAATTCCTAACTACATTAGGCAGAGCCCCTCACTAACACTGTTCAAGAGAAACCTTGACGAGTGGATGGGTAACAGAAAATACACCCCTGGGATCACTTCATTGTCTCTGCTTGACAGAGGCTCAGTTAACTAATCAATGGGGCAGCAAAAGCCGACACACTCTGGCTAGGCTTATAAATGCCCTCGGGCAGATAGCCTAGTACCTACCTATGAACCTAAAAAAATCACATCTCCCATTGAACACTAAAAAACTAATTACATTGTCATAACAAAAAACTACCTCTTCAGACTTTTTAGTTTAAGTAAACAAGTTATAGTACATGCCTCATTTATGCCTGGATAGTTACAGGCATGAGTGTCATGTAGTGTATGCAGAAGAATGCCAAAGAAACTGAAAAGTAAGGTGTAAATAAAACTGGTGCAACCAGTACTACTGTGTGGTACAGAAACCTGAGCCATTAAGGTATAGCAGTTGGGGAAGCTAGAGGTGATCGTGATCAAGTGCCTCAGACAGGTGGTAGGATGCACACTATGGGGCAGATGAAGAAATGAGGACACACAAGCAGAAGACAGAGTAACTGCATTTGCAGAAAAGGTCAAAGAGAACAGATTACGGTGGTTCAAGGCACATCCACAGGAAAGCAGAAGACAGTTTGGTAAAGATTTTGGACAGCTAGGAGGAAGGCAAGAAGAAATGAGGCCATCCATCAAAGAGGTGGATGGATTGTGTGAGACGAGACCGAGTCAGGCATGAGTGTAGAAGAAGGTAGGAGATTGGCATAGAATAGGGAGAGATGGCAACAAGTGACACAAGACCCTGACCCCATGTAGAAAATGGGAAAAAGAGGTTTGATTGTTTTCTTTGAGAACTATTCCTTCTTTTAGCAATGAAGTGGTATCCAAGTTTACTTTAAGCCAAACTGTCCATATCCCTGTGTTTGGGGAAAAAATACTCCATACCTTGGATATCCACAGACAACTCTGGTACTATCTTGACTGAATTAAATCTTTTTCAGATGTTCGGATCAGTTGTTCATTTATTACGTAGGTAAGAAGAATGGACAACCTGCAACAAAACTGACTATTTCTAAGTGGTTGTCAAAAGCTATTAAATTTGCAAAACTATTCCAGCCATGGCCAAGACTCACTGTACCAGGGCCTTGGCTTCATCCATTGCTTTTTGGAAAGGGCTGGATTCTAGAACTGTTCCTGAACAGCAATTCGGTCCTCTGTAAATTCATTTTACAAAGCATTACAAGCATGATTCCTTCTCTGGGTCTAAATCAGGCTTTGGCACTGCCATTCTTTGAGCTACTGGACCCTTCCCCTCCCACCTCCCAGTTGTCGTAAACTAGGGCAATCTGTCCATGTAGCTAAGGCTATTGCAGCAGTGATCTTTATGATGAACATAGGACAGGTATACAAGTGAACTTACTGTAACAGTACATGTTCAAATGATCACTGCTGCAATAGCTGCTCCCACCGCCCACGTTTCTTAGAGTGTTGTTTATGCCAAGGAGTGAATAATTATTTGGTGTTCCTAAGATTGTCCTTTCAGACTCAGCCTCGCTGTCCTTGCTGACATGAATGCTCTGAAGGGCTTGGTGCCCCCATATGTCTTTTTAGTCAGCTCAGCTTTAGCTGACTGACAGTTTAGGCTTGTGGAAGGTACCCTGAAGCTTTGGAAGTTGGCTGACTGTTGTATGCTTGGTATATTCTAACCCATGTAGCTAAGGTACAGCAGCAGTGATCCTTAGAACATCCACCATTACAGTACGTTTACTTGCACAACTGTACTTTTTTGGCATCACTAATTTTCCATATGTTATCTGTCTTTTACATTAAATTTTACAAGAAGAATGCAATTTATTTTTTAACTTCTCTTGGTTCTTGTGGAAAATATTTTGTTTGTTCCAGTCAGGAGTATACCTAGAAAATTCCATTTTGTACTCCAGCTCTTTTTTGCTGTTTCTCAACCCACCTGGCATCTAAAAATTGGACATATCTTTAAAAATGTTGCCCCAGCAGTTAATAAATGTACAATTCATTAATAGTGGTCCCTTCTAAATCTATTAAAGATATTCTTTTTTAGATTATGAATCCAGTCTATAAGTTATGTACATGTTGTTAGAGGGATCACTTTAGACAATTATAGACATAATGTAGCCTGAAAAGCTACAATGTTTTCGTGCTGCAAAGAAAACATGATGTCCTTCTATTCACATGCTGCTGTATTCATGACATCAGGGAGTTTGCTTCTGAACTTCTGGCCATTATACAAAAGTTAAATGCTACTGTCGGGGTGTGTACAATGTCCTGCGCCTCTTCTTCGATGTCTGTTGTAAATGTGTGTGTGGTATAAAGCGGACGTCAACATGTATCCACCTCAGACTTTTCTGCCACCTGTGTGACTACCAGGTCCGGGCGTCGCTGTATTGGAAGAAGCATTTTTCTACATCCAACTCCAGATAAGTACCCCATAGGGGTTTACTAATCTTTTCTTGCCCTTCCTACCTGACATGAAACACAAAGCAGTAGCAAGTGTAAGTGTGGAAGGCAAATTCCACATAAGGACTCACATGAGCTCTGTCTATTCTGTCTAGGCCGAGAACACGACCAGACCGTGAGTAGTATTTGTCAGGTGTTTGTCCCCAAAATCCTTAGAAGCTGTTTAGCAGCTTTCAATTTGTACTTTGAGAACCAAAGGCTTAAACGTATAACCGCACGTATGGATCCATCGTTGGTACCCTCGGAAGAGCTCTGTCTTCCCTGAGTGTCACAGCCTCCGGATTGGCAGGCCTTTACCCAAGGCCTGCTCAACGCTTTCCTGGCATTACGTCAGGGCTCGATCCCTACTCGGGCTTCTACGACCTCTACCCCCAAGAGAACAATCCCTGACGACCCTTCTGTGGAAGAGGATTCTTTAAAGGATGATGATGAATCCCTCACCTACTTCTCACAAATGGCTTCTCCCCTGGGATATGCCTCCCTAGAGGAGGAGTCCAATGGCACATATTCCCTGGGCAAGGATATAAATTGTGGTGAGACCATCGCTAAGATGCAAGATTTCTTTAAATGGGATAGCAGCCAAGTCACTGAGACTCAAAAAAGATATTATGAATTACTCCATTTGGAGTCTCCTAGTCCTTCTGCTGTGCCCCCTGTATACCCTGCTTTTCCGGATGCATTTGTGGCTGCTTCTAAAAACCCTGATTCATAGCCCTCCAGTTTTCAAATGTCCAGACAGATTCTGCAAGGTGCCTGAGGCAGCAACCTTTCTCTGCAAGGCTCCTGCTGCAGATCAGGCAGTCATTTCTGTGACCATGGACAAAACTTCCAAATTACTCTCCTCCACTTCTCTGTTGTCCTCTGCTAAAGAGAGCAGAATGATGGAATGCTTGGGAAAGGTGTACACTTCTGCCACCCTGGCTGTAAGAGCCATAAACTGTCAGACACATATGGCTAAATATGCCCTCGCTCTCATGGCAGATATAACAAAACAATTGAAAGAACTACCAGATTCCCCTGCTAAGGCAAAGATCTCTTCCCCCCCCTGAGCTCTTGCTCCCAGGTCACAAAACTTTCTATCAAGTGCAGCTATGATGGTGTTGAAGCCTCTGCTAGAGCTTCTACCTCAGGCTCTGTCATCAGGAGGTACTCATGGTTGAGACTGCAACCTCTCCCTGATGACATCAAATCCAAACTCCTGGATGCACCTGTGGACAACATTCACCTGTTTGGTGCAGCTGCTGATCTCTTCAAAGCCCTCCAAACCAAAGGGAAGGAACTGCAGGAATGGAGACTTATCTTTGTCTCTCCAGTACCTCGTTTTCAGAGGAATTGCCAAACAAAAACCTCATTTGAGAGCTCTGGCAAGAGACCTCAGACTAAACCCAGAAGGGAGCACAGGAAACAGGCCCCATTCAGGCCTGCCTGTGACACTGATTCCTCTAGACAGTCCTTTCAGGGGAAAACCTGGTAGTCTGTGACTACCAGGCTCCTCCCTCAGACACCCCTCTAGCCATGCGCCTCTCCCTCGCCCTTCCCACTTGCAAGCAGGTTACCCAGGACTCCTGGGTCCTCTCAGTCATACAATAAGTCATACAATAGGGATACTTCATGTTCTAGGAGGCCAATCTTGCGAGAACTCCTTGCTTAAGGAACCATTCAGGAGGTACCCACCTTGGCAAGAGGAAAAGGATTTTATTCAAGACTCTTTTTGGTCCTCTGAAAGGAAGGCCCACTGGAGGCCTATCCTGGACCTATCTCACCTCCACACCTTCTTCAGAGTCCCCTCCTTCATGGTGCTCTCTCTCCCTACTCTCCTACCCCTGATCCTTCCTCAGGCTTTCCTAGTGTCCTTGGACATAAGACGCCTACCTACACATCCCCATTCACCCACTTTCCAAGAGGTAACTTCGCTTCTCAGTGGACTCTGCACACTTTCAGTTCTGTTCACCCATTTTTCAAGCGGTACCTTCGCTTCTCAATGGACTCTGCAAACTTTCAGTTCTGTGCTTTACCCTTTGTTCTTTCTATAGCACCAAGGATATTTACAAAATGTTTGGCCCCAGTCGTGACGTTCGCCAGAACAAAGGGAATACAGCTTTTCCCTTAATTAGATGATGTCCTGATCCAGGCTCCCTCAAGTTCCACAGCCCTGTAACACCTAAGCTTCACTATCTCCCTGCTGTCAAGTCTAGGATTTGCCATAAACCTCAAAACTTCCTCCCTGATACCCTCCCAAGACCAGGTGCTTCTCGGGTGTTTGATTCTGACAATTGAAACGATGGCTTGCCCACCTCCAGACAAGATTGTGATGCTCATATCTTATTTCGAGGACGTTCCTCCCCTAAAAGCCATCTCAGCCAGGTAATTCCTCAGAATCCTAGAGTCCATGGCCTCAACTATCTCCATGGTCCCCCTGGCAAGGCTCCACATGAGGAAGTTCCAGTGGTATCTAAGTTCAGTCTGGAAACAACACTTGTACCCACTGGAATTCATGATTCCCATGCTGCCGTGTCTGACCAGGGAACTCCAGTGGTGGATCTCCCAAATTCAGACAAATCCTGGCTTGCCCATACCTCCCAACCAGGATCTTTTTCACGGATGCCTCAGACACAGGCTGGGGTGCAACCCTAGGAAGCTGGAGAGTGAGGAACTCATGGATCCACAGCCAACAGAAGGAGCACATCAGTATCAAGAAAATGAGACCCTGATATTGGCCTTAGACGTTTTCCATAATCACTTTCTACCAGGCACTCTGTGGTGGTACACAGACAATACTGCTGTGCTATGGTACATCAACAAGCAGGGGGGGACAAAGTCCTACCTCTTGTGCAGACTAGCACTGCAGGCTTGGGAAATCGCACTGGGGATACGCATCCTTCTGCAAGCAGTTTATATCCCTTCTGCAGAAATGTGATGGCAGATTCATTGAGCAGGACCATGACCCTGTTTCATGAATGGATGCTGAACAGGGACTTGTTTCTGGACCAGGTCCATCAATGGGGTATTCCGGATGTGGATCTCTTCGCATCTCCCATGAACAGACAGCTCCCGACCTTCTGTTTTAGGGTACCGCTGCCAGAAGCATGGAAAGTGGATGCTGTCTCGATTTCCTGGAAGGGGATGTATGCCTGTGCATTCCCCCCTTCTCTCTCTCTCATAGAAAGAGTCCTACTGAAAATTCAGAAGGAATGGCCTCAGATCTTGCTGTTGACTCCATATTGGCCAAGGCAGCACTGGTTCCCTCTTCTATTTCACCTATCCAAGGGTAATCACCACAAGTTACCCCACCCAGTGGATCTACTCACACAGGACAAGGAAACACTCCTACACCTCAACTGTCTACGCTGAATCTTACATTGTGGGTGATAGTGCATTGATTCCCTTCAGATATCTATACACAGAGGACATAATCCAGGTTCTGCAGGAGGCCAGAAAACCGACTACTAGAAAATTCTACCTGTCAAAATGGAAGAGATTTTCATTGTGGTGTCTAAAAAAAATAATAACCTGCAACCAGTGCGAGTAGAGCCTCCAGTGGTCTTGTCTTTTCTGTGTAACCTTATGAAGTCTGGATTATCTTATTCCTCCATTAAAATACATTTGTCTGACATCTCTCCATGTCTGCCTTTAGTACCTCCTCTAGCTTCCAGGTCGGAAGTCAAATTCTTTGTGAGAGGAGCACTTCATCTCAGACCCCCAAGAAAACCCATTCCCGATTGGGATCTTGACTTTGTCCTTAAGAAACTGATGCTCCCACCTTTCGAGCCAGCCAAAGACTGCTCCCTCCAACATTGCACCTGGAAGACAATCCTCCTGGTGGCCATCACATCAACCAGAAGAGTCTCTGAACTCCAGGCCCTTATGGCAGATCCCCCCCCTTCACTGTCTTCCACAAGAACAGGGTATGGTTGCACACTAACCCCTCTTTCCTGCCCACAGTGCTCAAAAAGTTGTCTTTAAATCAAACTATAAATCTGCCAACCTTTTTTCACTCTCCACAGAACAAGGCAGAAAGGATACTTCATTCCTCAGACGTTCATAGACCGCTCCGGTATTACTTGGCCAAAACCAAATCCCTGAATCTGAAAGGCTGTTTGTCTCTTACCACCCAAGAGCCCTGGGTCAACCTGTTTCCAAGCAAACCATATCCTCTTGGATATCTAAAACTATTTCTTGCTGTTAAACTACTCGCAGCAAATCTCTCCCAGCCCCGGTTAGGGCTCACTACCAGGGCAGTGTCTTCCTCTGGGGCATTCCTTAAAGAATTAGACACGGCTGCTATCCTCGAAACAGCAGCATGGTCCTCTGCTCATACTTTCACTAGGCACTACAAGCTGGACTTGGTTTCTAGAGCCAGGGCTGTATTTGCCAGAGCCATCCTCCATGGGTTTGTAGAAAGTGCTTCTGGTCCGCCTCCGCTTCCATTGGACAGGAGCTTTTGCACTCTCCCTGATGTCATGAATACAGCAGAATATGAATAGAAGGGCATAGTATTGTTGTGTAAGAACTTACCATAACCTTAGATGTCCTTCTCTTACATATACTGCTGTACAGTTTCCCACCCAGCTTTCTCCCTCACACTTGCCTGACTCCTGGAGTACACACTAACTGTAGCATTTAACTTTTGTATAACGGCCGGACATTCGAGGGTTCACAGGAGCAAACTCCCTGATGTCATGAATACAGCAGCATATAGAAGAGAAAGACCTCTAAGGTTATGGTAAGTTCTTACACAACAATACTTTCTCTGTACAGTATGGAAGAGTATGCCTGGCTTTACACCCTTGGTTCTTGTATTATTGGACCACATTTTTGATTTAGCTGCTTCTCATTACCATACTAATCCTAAAGGCTTCTACCATTATTGCTTTTAACTTTTTAGAGGTTTCCTGGAGTGCGACTACTCCTTGTACTAGATGGAAACCACAGTGAAATGCAGAATTATTATTCTGAGAGAAGCTTGTTTTTTTTTTTCTCCAAGACTTTCATGAGTAATTCTAAAGGCATTGGATAAGACTTGCCTTTGTTTTGAATGAATCACTTTGCACCCCATTTGTTATGTCCCTTCATTTAGAATGCTCAGTTTTCTGTGCCTTCCTGTTTTCTACTAACCTCACCAGTGTTAACTCAGTTACCAGTCTGGTAGCCATTTCTGATCTTGCTTATAATGCTTTTGTGTTTAGCTGCGTTAGTACACCTTGCTGATGAGTAATGAAATGACTTCTAGATCCTCCCTAAAAGCAGTTTATTGCTCGATTCTCAGTGAATGAACTCGTACATTTGTCGGTCGTGAACACTGCGCTGCATGTCTATGTAGCCCACTAACCTTTTAAGTGCTTAGCACTTCATTCCAGGAGAAAGTCCATTTGTTTTCCTTCTGCTGTGGTCAAAATAATGAGTCTGTAGCTTCTCGTTTCTGTTTTCTTCTTGTCTGGAGAAAGGGAGTCTTAACTATCCTTCTGTAGTTGTATGGTACAATTCTACTCTTTGCTGATCTGCTAATGTTATCTCTTTTATACTTTCTTTCAGAATGCTTTTGAAATTACATTGTAAGATCACATGTAATTAATTTACTTTTGACTGTAGGCGTTGTTAAAATAAAATTTGCTTCTCTGACATTCAGTGGTGCTAAATCTTAGTTGTATATCTCCTGAAATAGTGATTTATTTGAGTTGATATTTTTTTTTTACAGTTCTTCCAAGACTGATGTGATGTCACCATCACCATGTCAGGCACCACTACCGTTCTGCAGCAGTTTGTCAGTGGCCTGAAGAGTCGAAGTGAAGAAGTAAGAGCTAAAGCTGCCAAAGACCTGCAGCATTATGTCACCACTGAGCTACGGGAGGTGAGTGGTATTGAATGAGTTCTTCAGTCATTGTTTTTAAGATTAGTCAGCAATGCCGCATAAGAACCACCATTGAAGGTGAGCTAATAGTTCAGAAGATGATGGGAAGTACAGTTAATCTGGGAGATAGAATATATTCAGCTTGGATTATGTTAGAGGGAAAGGAAATTGAGGAATAAGTGAGGAAAAGAAAGTCAGAGAAGAAATAGGGAGCAGTAAGTTGTGATAATGTTTAGTGTGGTATAGTTACAGTTTTGTAGCCATTGACTCCTGAGAAGAATTTACAAGATTCCATGTACTCATCTAACTGAAGTTTCAGTATTGCTAGGGTTTTTCATTGTGTAATACAGAAGTGTCAGACACAGATGGTTATGAGGGCTGCAAGAGGACTGTTACACTCAGGTGATGGCCACAGTCTGCAAACAAAAAGAAAGGTTCTCAGTACAGCTAGGATTGTTGTGCAGTAGCATCCCTCTCCCAAATTTATGCTGGTTTGAGGGCTGCTTGAGACCTGAATTCCATAAGTTTGAGATTCCTGGTCTAATATGTAGAGAGAAGTTATGGGCATTTTTATTTTCCTGTTCACCTACTACCCTTTAGCCCCCTCCCCCACAGGTCTGGAATCCATTCATTCCTGAGTACTAGGGGGGCCTATATGCATACTAGTGAGAGGTGACCATCTTCTAAGCAGCCAAGGAGGAGTTTGTGCCTCGTTCCCTCACCCATTCTTTCACCTGCTGATGAGGAAGGAACGTGCTTGTCCCAGCTGCCTCCTAGTCTGACTCACCTGCCGGAACGTGCTATCCATATTTCATGAAGGACCCTAGCTACCCCTAGGTCAAGAAACTATGTAGCGCTGTCTTTCCCTCAGTGTTATTTCAGTTTGTTGAGTGAAGGCTTTCAGTGATTCTGTTGAAGCATTGCCTCTCCCCTTGTAGATTAATTTAAATGTGATGAAGGGCGATAATGGCAGCACAGCTGTCTGGAATTTTGTAAATCATTATATGTCATTTGTGAATATCAACATGATTTATGTAAGATGCTTGTGTTACAACTGTACTAGAACTTTGTCATGTGTATATCAAACTGCTAGTTCAGAAGTGTGTGTAACCACAGTGTGTCCTACTGGAAGAGAACAGAAATGTACATGCACTGTTGTAACTGTTTAAATTTATACATTTTTAATAGTGGAAACTGGAATATAGGAGGTTAACTTCAGTCCAGTAAAACTTCAAAAAAATAACTGAAATTAAATTACTTCATGGCTAGGCCATAAAAAAGATGTTATCTTTCAGTTTCAGTGCAGCAGCAGACACAGTACCTGTACTAGGGAACTTTGTCTATTGTCTTTAAGGTGAAATAATTACTAGTTTTGAAATGTGAAGGGATGCAATTGTTTTATGACTTCCATCTGCCTAAGATCCGAGGTCTGTGTATTTTCACAGGTAGATCCTAAATACTACCAGCTGCCATCAATGGTTGTTTTGGGCCTGGGAACTAGGAGTCAGATGGCAAGCAATGTCATTCTGCAAGTTATCCCAGCATTAATGTTTGAAGTATTAATTTAAGAAGTCTCTTAAAGAGTCACCATTCTGTATGCTGCCTTGGACCTGACAACAACTAGAAGATCCATTCACCATCTTTCCCTTGCTCTTATGTAAATTAACTAGGGTGTAGTAATTCTCCAAGATATTCAGTCAGGAATATAGTGAAGCTTAGTTTTAGATGTTTTATTTATTTATTTGAGACTGTCCTCCTATAATATTTTAAATATTTCCTGTGATTTTTGAACTCTGTCACTAAATATATGTTTAGTATTGTCTTGTTCTTTTATTATTAAATATATTTAAACATTTCATTGTGGCTGATCTGTCTACAGATATTTAAGTTCTGAGAGTACTTGCATATTTATTTGGTGACGTTGTGTAGACCACTCCTAATAACTACTATTTGTATTAATATTAACATTACACAGTAAGATTGGACACCCTTTGTTAAGAGCCTTAAAGTAGCTGATAAGGAGTTGGCTGGTGGCAGTGAAAACTACCTTTATAGTCTAGGCAAAAGGGGGCATAGCTATTAAACCTGTGCCAGCCTTTCCCAGGTGTGTGTGTTGTGTGTATAAATCAAACCTCAGAGTGTGTGTGTCAGCTACCTGGGCAGGAACATGAAGCACTGGTTGGACAGAGAGGGTGCTGGAAGTCCTGGCTGGCCACTCAGCTATGATCTCAACTCTGTAGCTTTGATATCGGGGAATCTTATTGGGGATCTGAAGAAAGAGGGAGAAACAAGCCCCAGACTCACTGTGGTCTCTGTGTACTGTTAAGGGAAATTGCACTTGATGCAGAGACCTGCATCCTGGAAATACTGTTTGTGTGTACCTTGTTATCCTCCCAGTATACATCCCCCCACTGGTGCCAGTGGTGAGAATTGAGGCTCTTTGATTACTGGTCAAGTGGAGGTTCGCCACAGTAAGCATCACATCGCTGCAGGGCATTCAGTTTCTCCCAGTTTTGCAAATGCCCTTACATACACACTTCATGAAGACTACACTTAGACTTTGAGTTATCAAACCTTTATGTCCTTTGGTCAAAGGGCACTGTTATTGTGCATGTCATCCCTCCAGCTTGACACCATCTCCCCCTCCCATCAGTATGGGTGAACCTGCATAAGCTACTCACTCCCGTCCTCCCCTGCTTGGATCTTCCAGTGCTTGAGCCATCAGTAAAATTTGAGGCATCTGTTTTTTCATTTTTTAGTCATATCTTCATCCCTGTATGCCATTGCTTTTTTTCCAAGTTAACTAAAATGTTTTTACAGCAGCTGACTATTAACATTCCCATGATGACACAGTGGCGTAGTGGGTAGTACTGTCACCTCAAAGCACAAGCCTCTCCCTTTAAATTATCTGTCAAGGTACCTCCTATATGGCATCTGCATGTCCTGTGTCTGTTTGAGTGGGTCTTCCCTGTGAACTTTTTTCACCCAACTCCCTAAGATATGCATTAGGCTGATTTGTTGAATCTCTCTTTAGGTGTGCATGTGCTATATCTGTGATGCAGAAGAAAGGCCTGGTAATCTATTTTTGTTCCCCTGTTTGCATAATAAACCTTGTGGGTGAAGACATCTGCTCATGGGGTCGCTGTAGGAGTCTGATACGACTTATGAAAATGGGTGAATGGACTAAAACTGTCTTGATGTCCATAACTTTTGACATTTACTTTACTGATGCAAATTGCTAAAATTTCTAGCTGAGAAGCACAAGCTTGCTAATCTAGGAGTAATTGTTAATTGCATGATTTTTTTTTCATAGGCTCATAGCTGTATACTAAGCTTACAACCACTAGGGCCCTTAAAAGCGTAGCTGTGCGATGCAAAGTGGGAGGTTAGTATAATGGTTAAGCTGTTTACCTCACAGACACAAGGTGTAGGGTTTGATTCTCACCTTTGAAAGAAATTGGCTAGACTTAAACGGTCACAAGGGCAGCTAACCTAGTACTAACCTATGAAATGTGACCTACAAATTTGATTTATGTTTGATTTGTAGGGAGTGATTTACTGACTGCCTCTGTCCATCAGACATAGGAGCAAGACGAGGGGTTAATTTCCACATAAGCATCCATTGGTCCAAGTTGCACTTAAATATGGAGGAACTCTGCTTCAAACTAATGGGGAGCCTGTTTCAGAGAACGGGAATTCTCTGAGAAGCATATCTGTCTCTCTAACATGTTAATGTATCCTGTGGGGATTGAATGCAGAACCTTCTGCATGTAGAGGAAATGAAGTAACCACTTACAGCACAGACGTTTTATGGACAATTCATTTGTTAATGATCGTACATCACGATTAATAGTTTAACAAAATAAGATAAAAAATAAGATATTTAAATGCATAGTGAATGATGTAAATGGAAATAAATTCATGTTACAGAAAAAAAATCTAGCAAAGGGGAAATAAACGAAGAAAAAAGAGTTTTATATTAAATACAGACCGCAATACTTAACTTGGAAAAGACTGTGCCTGGTGACCAAGTATATCTAACAAGCCATCTTTAAAATACATCATAAAAATCATCATCGGCCCTCTTTTTCCCATTTTCTACATGGGATTGGGGTATCGTGTTAACTGTCGCCATTTCTCTCGATTCAATGCCCACGCTCTTGCCTTCTTCAATACTCGTGCCTGACTGTCGCAGATTTCCTTTCAGACAATCCATCTACCTCTTTGCTAGATGTTCTTGTTTCCTGTTACCTTCTCCCTGTCTGCCCTCAATCTTCTTCACCAGGTTGTCTTCTACTTTTCTGCACATGTCCAAACCACCGTAATCTGTTCTGTTTGATCTTTTCTGCAATTGGAGCTACTTTAGCTTCTGCTCTACATTCTTGTTTCTTCGTCTGTCCCACAGTGTGCATCCTACCACCCTTCTCAGGCACTTCATTTCCATCACCTCTAGCTTCTTCATCTGCTTTGCTTTTACTGGCAAGGTTTCTGTACCATACAGTAATACAGGTCGCACCACTGTTTTGTACATACTACTTTTCAGCTTCTTTGGCATTCTTCTGTCATCGAATACACCTGTGACTCTCTGCCAGTTGGCTGCAGCCCCTCTGATTATCACTAGCTTTGACCTCTTCATTCCGACTTCCCTTCTCCTCAACCACCACTCCCAGATACTACAAACTATTTACCTGTTCCACTATATTCACTTCTATCTCAGTTCTCAGCTTCTTCTGATTTCCCTAATTTGCTGCCATTATAACTCTCTTATCTGTGCTTAGTTTCATCCCATGTGCCTTCAGTTTTGCATTCCATTCCTCTATCTCTTGCTGAAGTTCTTGCAAAAAGTCTGCCTGTCATGCCACATTGTCTGCACACAGTAACCTTGTTCATCTGTCCCCTCCAACCTGTTTGCTAATGTAGTCCATCACCAGTATGAACAGCAATAGGCTCAGAGCTGAACCCTGATGTACACTCTCCCACTGAGAGCCCCTCTGTGTGGCTGAACACTGTTTGTACTTGAGTCATTGGATCCTTGTACGTAGCCTGCACTAATTCTACCAGTGTTTCTGGGACTTTGAACCACCACAGTACTGTCCAGAACAGCTTTCTTGGGACCTTCTCATATGCTTTCTCCAACTCTAGGATTGCCCAGTTGGACTCCTTCCTCATCTCTAGTTTCCTTTAAACTATCTATCTCACTGCAAACATTGGGTCAGTTGTGCTACATCCTGATCTGAATCCAAACTGCTCATCTCCCATCTTACATTCTGCTACTCTGCGTATCTGTTTATCAATCACTCTGTCCAGAACTTTCATGCATTGGGATAGGAGTTTGATACCTCTGTACTGCCCACAGTTGAGGATGTCCTCTTTGTTCTTGTACACTGGTACAGGTATGCTTATTCTCCAGTCATCTGTGATTTGTCTTTCTCCACACTTCTATGAGTACCCTCAGCCATTTCTCCCCTGTCTCACCTAGCATCTTTATCATATCTGCTGTGACTTCATCTGATCCTGCTGCTTTCCCTGACTTAATTTTCCTTAGTGCTATTCTTACTTCTTCTAGGGTGGGCTTCTCTTCTCTCATCGTAGGCTGTTTCTGGGGCAGTACATCTTCTGTGGTGTTTTCTTCATTCAGAAGCTGCTGGAAGTACTTCCATCTGCCTTTGATATCCTGTGGGCTGGTTAGCAGGTTGTTGCTGGCATCTCTTATGAGGGGTATCTGACTATTTTCTTTATCTTTCTGTCTTTGCCTTGCAGCCTGATATGGTTTCTTTCTACCACCTATTGAGTCACTTTCCAGAAGTTGGTAGAGTGCCTCCGATGCCCTACTCTTTGCTAACATAAAAATATATTGTTGCTAAACATCACTGTCTTTCTCGCCTCCCCCTTTCCCACCAGCCATAATTTAAGTAAAACTGACTAGTTGTTTTCCGCAGAATCTTGTACTGCAATGTTGGGAGCCGTTTATTATTGTAGGCCTATCTTATCATTAATCTTAATAGATTCTATATTTGAGATTTCTCTGATTAATCCGTACAAATCTGCTATCAAATGAGGATCCTGAGATTCCTGCTTCTCAGTAATTACTTTCTTTAGGAGCAGCATTATTAACAACAAAACAATGCCCATTGTTTACCCATTTGCTCTTCTCTGGGACCTCTAAAAAGCACAAAGTGGTAACATTTGGCCTTACTAGCTAGAGATCTAAAATTAGAACCTCTTGCTGGGATCTGAACAATTTCAGTTGAAAACATTTCCAAAATACTTAGAGCCTTGTCCCTTCTTCCTTTTCCCAAATCTCCAGCAGTCAGCTAAGGCATTAGGGTACATCTGCTGTAACCAGTTAAGTGTTTATAAGGAAATGTTCACAAAAATTTGACTACAATCTGGAAATGATCACAGCAGAATATATTGTTTGGGGGATGAGATAATTACTTAATCATTGGGCTTGATTAATCTCGGTTTTCAACATCCTTGCTCAGCTTTCCTCAAGGTGCTGTTAACCATTTCTGTGACCAACATCAATTGATTAATTTCTACCCTGCCACCCATCCATCT
The DNA here is from genome assembly GCF_019279795.1 of Protopterus annectens. NCBI lineage: Eukaryota > Metazoa > Chordata > Ceratodontiformes > Protopteridae > Protopterus > Protopterus annectens. Next base: position 1,792,644,712 of record NC_056729.1, on the reverse strand, counting down.
GCACAATTTTTGAAAACCTAGGCAAGAATTTAGTAAAGCCTACACATTTTTTTCGTGTATGCATTGCACCGCAATGCGTACACAAGTGTAAACAAATTTAGGTTCAGTAAACGTCTCTTGGCGTTACACAATCACGCACAACTAGGGAAACTTCTGTGCAATGCAAATTTGTGCTTAAGCAGGTGAATCTTACACAAATGAAGCAGGCAGATTGATTCAGCAAGTGGAAAGGCATCCATGTAGATCCCGTGTTCGTAGTGTACATGGAATTTTCCACGTATAGGAGTCCACATGGACAGAAAGGGATATTATAGTCCACAAATATGGACATAACTCCCTTGAAAATAGTAGATCACATGCATACATGTGCAAAACATACATTGTGGATGTTTATAAAAGGTAGAGGATATGTAAAAGTAGCAAATTTTTTAAAATAATTTTCCCATGTTTGCGCTATGCACCGTATTGCACAAATATGCTTAACAGGAAAAAAAAAATTAAATAAGAGCTATAACGTAGTTTTCAGAAGTGTAGTGTAGGAGCATGCATCAGGTCCATACAACAGTGCATTCATGCTGTTACCCAGCTCACACAAATGTGTATGCAAATGATGTTCCTTTGTTGAATTGCTAAAAGGAGCAACCGTGTCCCCATCTAGTTTGTGTAGGCTCCTTCATGGTTTTGGTATTCTCACTGTATGTGGATGACATCAGAGGAGGGTGTCTTGTCACTATTACGAATTTTTGGTGTCAGTGCACATGTTTGCATGGCACACCATATAGCTTAGCATGTTTGCGCAGACAGATGACCCATGTGGCAGTGTTGACCTAGGCATTTGTCAAGTAAAACAGGAAATTTTCGATTACTAGCATAAAGTTTTGTGTAAGCTGTGCTGCGCGATACAGTGCATAGCGCAACATTGCGCATTAAAGTAGGGACTTTAAATTATGTCAGTTTTTATTCTAGGCAGGTGAACTGCATCATAATTGGCCAATCCCACATGGTGAACCTACAGCAGACCTGCATAAAGTATGCATACATGCTACAATCTAATTTTCTGTCAGTACTCTGACCCACTGGATTACTGACTTGTAAATTGTAACTGATGAGATAATGCTAAGGACTGCTGCAGCTATTCGACATCTGCATGTGGTATAGGATGAAGTCAGTGCTGCTGGTGCTGCTGACAGTAGGCCTAGGCCGAGAAGGAGAAGTGTTCAGGCCCAGGGTAACCTTCCAGGAACTACATGAGCTGGAGATTGTAGAGTGCTACAGGTTGGACAGACTTTTTACAAGAACTCACTGAGCCAGAGCTAACGGAGTGGAACCCATCCCATTGGAAACTAAGGTATGTGTAGCCCTCAGGATACTAGCTACAGATAATTTTCAAAGGCCAACTGGTGACATGATGGGGATATCACGGGCATCTGCATCCAGGATACTCCAATTTCTGGATGCTATGCTTCCACATGACAGTGACCACATATCTTTTCCCCTTGACCCTGAGGTGAGGGCCAGAAATATGCAACACTTCTACCATGTAGCACACTACCCTGAAGTACTGGGTGCCATAGATTGCACTCATGTACACATCAAGGCACCACCTGGTGAGCAGGGTAGAATCTACATTAACTGCAAGGGATACCACTCCATCAACTGCCAAGATGTGTGCAATGCCCAGGAGATTATCTTGAATGTGTGTGCTGGCAACCCTGGCAGTTATCATGACTCCCATATCTGACACACGTTACAACTGTACCAGATGTTTGCTAGGGTGGACATCCCATAGGGGAATTTACTGGGGGATGCTGGCTATGCCCTGGAATCCAAATTGGAAGCCACGCACTCTCCAGCTAAGACCGGCATAGCTGGTCAAGAGGAGAAGGTCAACACTTGCACCAGACCACATTGAACACACAACCTTCCAGAACACACCAGCGCCAGCTTCACATAAAGACACAAACCACACACCCACTTTTGTGGAGGCTCTCAATAAAAATCTACCCAAGCAGCAGAGACCTACAAGGCAGAAATGCACTCGAGCACCACAACACAACTCTAATCACGGCACACACAACTCTCCTAAACAGTGTGCCACTCAACCAAAGCCCATAAGGCAAAACAGCATGCCCAACAACTAGTCATAGGTGACTCGATAGTGAGGCACATTGATGTCCTGCTCACTAGGTTGAATAAGGAGAAAGTAACAGTCAGCTGCCTGTCAGGTGCCAGGATCCATCACATAATGCTCTCACTCGGGTCCCTCAACAACAGGTACAAATATGACACTGTCATTGTATATGCGTTTGTGAATGATCTGAGACGTACCTCCTTGGACTACATGAAAAGAGATCTGGAGGAGCTCTTGGATTATGTAGCCCAGGCGGTTATGACCCTAGCCCTGAGCAGCATCCTACCATCACCCAGAATGATACCACAGTACAAGCAGAAAATTATTGATTCCAACAATTGACCAAGTTTCTGATGTCATTCTAAGGGGATCCAGTATCTGTCTGCTTGGGCTGACATGTTTGACAGACTGTCACCCCTGGGCTTCCGGATACTGGCCAAGGCTCTTGCCACCCCTGTAGTGCATTCTTTAGGCAGTGTACCAAAGACCAAATTACCACCGTAACAGCTACAAACAAATCCTGTTTGAGGGTCATGCTGCTCAATGCTACAAGTCTAAATCTCAACATGCACTCGCTCTAAGCGTTCCTTAAAATGGAGAACAACGACATTTGTGCTGTAACAGAGACCTGGTTCAAGGCAGCAGAAAGCACCCCCACACTACCAGGCTATAACTCATTCCACACCTTTCAGCCCCAGAACTTGGAACGAAGCTCCAAAGGTGGTGGTGTTTTCGTATTCATAAAAGATGCGCATACCTCCAGACTGGTAGCCCATCATAACACATCAGAGATACTTCAGGTGCAGATAACATTGGGTAAGACAACAATTCCATTCATAGCCTGCTATAGGTCCCCAACCATGTCTCAAGACTCGCACTCCACGTTCCTAAGAACCCTGGGAATATTGGGGTCCAACCTAACACTCTTACTAGGCGACTTCAACTACCCCTCCATTAACTGGGAAAACTACTCATGTACCAATACACCTGCCCAACGTTTCCTGGAGTTCATTAATTCCATTGCCCTGGACCAGCTCGTTCTCACCCCCACTAGAGGTAGCAACATCCTTGACCTGGTCATTACTAACATGGGCGACTGCTGCTCAACACCAATAGTCAGCTCCTCCCTGGTTAGATCAGACCACAAACTAATCACCTTGGAAATCCACATCCCTCCCACCCCCCTCCACCCCCACAAAGGTAACCACCATGAAGAACTTCTCCGAAGCTAACTCTGGGCTCCTAAAAACAGAGGTGGTTAACTTCACGGCACCCATGCAAATAGAGAAATAGTTGTATGACCGCCGAATCATACACCAGTGGACTGTACGAACATGTACACAAATGCATGGATCTTGCCATACCCAATAGAATCAAGACGCTCTCCTCCAAAAAAAGGAAGCCAATCTGGTGGTCCCGTGACATAAACTCTACAACAGAAGGTGGAAGCTGATGTGGAATAAGGTGAAGTCCCAAGACTGGAAAAGCTCCCTTAGCAGCCTCAACCAAAAGTTGAGATCCCTCATCAAATCCTGTAAAGCTCGCTTTGAAAACAGAATTGCAGCAGATAGTAAAGACAACCACAAAGCCTTCTATAGTTATGTAAAGATTCTCCACAGCAATGCCCAGATTTGCTCTGAGCTACTGCACAATGGTACATCCTATACAGAGCCTACAGATATTGCCGGTATACTGGCCAACAGATTCAGTGCCAACTGTATCCCTCCCCCCTAAAGGACCAATCACAATACCAGTAGATTGCCAGACGTCCAGTATTACTGCTGAACAGGTTAAAACAGCACTGTCCAAGGCTAGGAATACAGCTTCTATGGGAACTGAAAATATCCCTGGCTGTGCTCTACATCAACTACAGAGTGAACTGGCACCTCACCTGTGTGCCCTGTTCAATCACAGCCTCACCTCAGGCTTTGTCCCTACCGAATGGCGCACTGCTACAGTCATCCCTCTCCATAAAGGAGGAGTGACTACATGCCCTGAGAACTGTTGCCCCATTAGCCTGATGAGCCTGATATGCAAAGCTATGGAACGCATCATCATGGGCCTAATAAACAAGGATAAAGGGAATCTCCGAACTCTGGATCCCACACAGTTTGGTTTTGTGAAGGGTAGGTCATGCCTGCTCAATTTCTTTGAGTCAGTCACCAGAGCTGTGGATTAAGGCAAGGTGGTTCATACAGCCTACCTTGATCTGGCCAAGGCTTTTGATACCATTCCCCAGTCAGGAATCATAGAAAAACTCACTAAGCTAGGCATCAACCCCCTATATCACTAGGTGGGTTGCAAACTGGGTAACAGAACCCACAGTATGAAAATAGCTGACTCCAAGTCAGACTGCCGACTAGTCACTAATGGAGTCTCACAGGGTTTGGTCCTGGGTCCTCTCATGTTTGGTATCTACTTCAGTGAAGTCCAGGCCAACATGAAGGGACTCTGGCTGACAAAGTTCGCAGACATTTGCACGTTGGGAGCTGTTATTAACTCCCCAAGTGATGGTGACATCCTGCAGAATGGCCTCAATGAGACCAAAGACTGGTGTCAGAACCTTGGTCTTAAGCTCAATGCCAAAAAATCTGTTATCACCCCCTTTGGGAAAAACCCGGTTCCCATGAATTACCACATTGATGGTAGTCCACTGAATACAGAAGGCATTATAAGAGATTTGGGAACACAGGTTGACAGCAACCTCTCTTTTGATCACCACATTGACACTGTGGTCAGAAAGTCCTTCTGTGTAGCACATCTCGTTACTAAGGGTTTTTCATCCAGGAAAAAAGTTGTCCTTGTCTCCCTCTACTCTTCCCTCATTAGGCCAGTCGTCGAGTACAATGCCCCATTTGGCATGTACCTCACTAGACACCTGCAACAACTGGAGAGTCCGCAAAAGTACCTCACAAAGAGGATCCTAGGCCTTGGACACTTTTTTGTATATGGACAGACTCAAAAAAACTCCAACTATTCTCTGTCTCATGTAGGCGGTCTTTGCTTGACTTGCAAAGCCATGTCTGACCCAGCTCTGTTAGACATGCTACATCTAAAGAAATCCCAATCCCTCTGCACCACAGGCTCCAGAGACCTGAACCTCATTACCACAATTAACAGAACATGCTGAAGGGACAGGTTCATAACCCAGAGACTGCCCCTGCTATGGACTAGAGTTGCCATACATGTCAAACAGAGCACCTTGCTAACCGTCTTCAAGAGAAATCTTGAGTGGATGGGAAACAAAGTTCACCCCGTGGATAACTCCAGTGGCTGTACTTGACAGAGGCACTGGGAACTAAGGTCGGGTGGCACTATGCCAGCGAAATCCTATGGCTAGGCTTGTAAAGGCCCCAGTGCCATTAGCCTAGTACACACCTATGAATCTATGATGACACCCATCAGAAATGTACACACATCCATGGAAGAATGCCATAATGAGGCACACACACAAACTAGGAACATCGTAGATTTTGGGCTTCTAAAGTCACGGTTCTGGTATCTCAGTATAGCTGATGGAGGCCTGCAGTATACTCCAGCCACATGTGCGCAGATATTCACAGTATGTGCTGTGCTACACAGTTTGATCTTGCTGAAACAGCTGCAGCAGGATCAGCAAAGAGAAGGGATACACAGCCCCCCTACCAGTGCCTGTCACCACAGCTACAGTTCCAGGAGGACTCTGAGGAGGAACCACCTGCTGATGTTCCTGTAGGCAGACGTAGGCATGCTCAGTATGCCTTGGCTTTGCCTAAGAGGCCACGCATAGCACATTCGCCACAAACCAAATAAATACCTCAGACAACAGTACCAAAGGATTTATTGCCAAAACGTTAGCGCCTCAGCTCTCATAGCCTTCAAGAAGTCAAACTTCTTGAAGGCTGTGAGAGCTGAGGCACTAAAGTTTTGGCATTAAATCCTTTGGTACTGTTCCTGTGGTTTTTATTTTTCAACGCATAGCACATTCACTGACAACCTAGGAACGAATACCTAACTCCTACTCACATACAGATATTAAAATTCGTGCTAACCAACTCGCACATCCTGTACCTATCCATGTATTGGCTGTGTACGGCTTGCATCAGATAGTCAGCCCTGAACTAAACTTGTGTCAACTTCTGCACCTGCAAGGCAAGTACATACCTGCACAGTATTTTAGTGGATTGTAATGTTATGTCATTGTAGCTATGGACCTGGTGCATTATGCAGGCAACTGTACTGGGCTAGTTGTAAAGAAGTCACATCCACATTGGACTACAAATGCCCATTCCACTAGCACGTCACCATTTTATTTGGTAGGCCGCATACATAGAATTATCGTGCAGTCCTTACTCCTACAGATTACTGGTATCTCATTCAGGGGACATTTTAGAAAGTGAGGTTCAGTGATACTCAGACTGGTATGTGTCCTAGCAAAACATGGGCTTTTGTACTTCCACCCTTCAAAGCAGCAGTGTCCCCTTGTAGCTGCCCTAACAATAAATCATACATGTTGTATGGGCATTCCCCACAGTTATGACACACAACATCACAGCATAACAATAATGGGCACTTTGAACATATATATTATGTGTTAGTTACCTGAGAAGAGCAAAGTACGTATTTATTCAAGTGATGGTGTGATGAAAAACCCCTGTCTGTCAAGCAACCCCTGTGGCTCAAGGACTATGCAAGGTAACTTGTGTGATGGTGTTCGGGGTTCTAATCCTGAGACGTGCAGCTGTTTGCCATGTTAAGGAGTAATAAGTATTGCTTTGTGGACTGTGGCTCTGTGTATGCTCTTCTAGTATTAACCAGAGTCACATATCAATTACACATTATCATCAGCAGTGCGTATGTATCAGTCCGTTACTTCAAAATCTGAGGTTAATACAGGGATAGAAATGACACAAAACACCAAGGCTCAAACTTAACTTATTAATTTATTAAGCAAAATTTTTCTTAAAGTACAGTAAAGCTAATACTAAATAAACAGAAAAACTAATAAATCATGTACTTACAAGCATATGCATAAACAAAATCATCTTTGCCACTGATAGGGAAACTTCAATCCTATCCAGTGCAGCTATCTGTTCAGTCAAGGCAAGGCCGACACTGGCAAAATGTCTCTAAGCTCAGTTCAGGCTAGTGCTGTGATCAAATCCGGATGCTGATGATGATTTTCATCTTAGCCTTTGAGCTTTTATAGTCTTTTTTGAGTTGACAGAATATTGTAGAAAGATCTGACATTACAGGCTCATCATGAGTTGATGGAATATTTTAGAAAATTACAGATCATTTCCTAAGTTGTAAACAAGTCTCGTAATGTCTGGACTTGTGCCCTACTTCCCTTTTTCAGAGAACAGTTAGCTCACAACCTTGTGATATAGTTCCTCTTTGAAATCCCCACATTCTGGTAAACATCTTTTAAGCTGATAAACAACTTATAGGTTAACAAAAGTTCAGTAATACCAGTAATCAGTGAGCAAGGCCTGCTCTTAAGCATATTGTATTGTTACAATATTAGCAGCATATAGTGATGTAGTGGCATATCAAGAACTAGCAATAATCAATCTAGCAATAATTAAACATACACAGTGATATGTGGTTCGAGGCACAGCAAAAACTGGTAGACTGTGTGGATCCGTCACAGCATATACAAGACCTATCTAAAAAGTCATAGGTAATATTGGATTAGTCAGTATCAGAAGTGTAAAGTTTGGGGCTTGAAACCACATATCAGCATGCATATGTTGAAAATAGCTCCAAGTACCACCTGTAACATGATGTACTATGACAATATAATAACAGCTTTGAATGAAAACATGTGCTGTGATGTAATTTATAGAGATTTGTCAGGACCGTACACAAACAGTGATCAATACATCAGAACAGCTAGATATTGATGCACTCTTAATGAGATGGATAGCTGCATGGCTTACAAATAGGAAATGGCAAGTCTCATACAGCAGTTGCACAAGTGAAATTGGTTACATTCAAGGTGCCCCACAGGGCTCTGTCCTAGGTCCAAACTTGTTCAGATCTCTTTTTAGACCTATCCATTTCAAGTGAGTTGTTCTACATTCTGTATGTAGATGACTTGAAATTGGGTATACTGATTACATGTGTTACAGATGGGGGGTGTTTGCTAGAGCTTACTAAATTGACCATCTGGTCATAGGAGTATAATATGCTGAGAAATACATCACAAATGATGCATATGAGATTTGGAAGACATATACATTGGGCAGCACAGTGGTGCAGCAGTTAACATTGTCGCCTCACAGCAAGAGGTTATCTGGCTCGGTTCTCGGCTGTGTTGACTTCTGTACAGAGTTTGCTTGTTCTCCCTGTATTCACATGAGTTTCCTCCAGGTATTCCGGTTTCCTCCCACAATCCATAGACATGCGTCTGGAGCATTTCTTCCTGGGCCTTTGCTGAAAATAGGCTCTGTCCTAGTCGGACTTTCCCGGTCAACAAAATGATAAATAAAAAATAAAAATATACAGTGGATATAAAAAGAGTACACACCCGTATTTAAATGCCAGGTTTTTGTGATATAAAAAAATATGAGACTACAATAAATCATTTCAAAACTTTTCCCACCTTTAATGTAACCTATAATCTGTACAATTCAATTGAAAATCAAACAAATCTGTTAGGGGATCTGTTAGGGGCAAACTTATATAAAAAAAAAAACCTACAATAAACTGGATGCATGTGTACACACCCTTAAACTAATACTTTGTTGAAGCACATTTTGATTTAATTACAACATTCCGTCTTCTTGGGTACACACCTGCCATCAATTAAAGAGACTCTGATTAACCCCAAATAAAGTTCAGCTGTCCTAGTAGGATTTTCTTGACATGTATTCATTTACTTGCTACAGCAAAAGCTATGATTCGCAGAGAGCTTACAAAGCATCAAA